>NC_047087.1:61795000-61880000 GCF_902459505.1 Geotrypetes seraphini
TCAGAAAATGGAAATGGCAGCCATTTTAAAGCTGCACTAAAAATAGTCTCAGCTCTTGGGAAACCCACTTTTTTTAGCTCAGATTAGTAAAGAACACTGAACTTCAGATCTTCCCCTTCCTGAAGTCTACAGAATTCTGAGTGGAGTAGAACGAGTACAAGTGAATTGATTTTTCATGCCGTCAAAAATGACAAAGACTAGGGGACACTCATTGAAGTTAACAGGGAAATCCTTTTAAAACCAATAGGAGGAAATGTTTTTTCACTCAGAGAATAGTTAAGCTCTGGAACGCGTTGCCAGAGATTGTGGTAAGAGGGTATAGCGTAGCTGGTTTTAAGAAAAGTTTGGACAATTTCCTGGAGGAAAAGTCCATAGTCTGTTATTGAGAAAGACATGAGGGAAACCACTGCTTGCTCTGGATCGTTAGCCAAGACTCATCAAGACAGATGACTATTATCCGATGCTGCTCATCCACATTGGCACTAATGATACTGTCAGGTACCCCTGCAAATGTATCAAAAGTGACTTTATGGCTCTGGGAAAGAAGGTGAAGCAGTCAGGTGTGCAGGTGGTATTCACGTCTATCCTCCCTGTCGAGGGTAAGGGCCAGGTCAGAGAAGCACGCATCCTTGAGATGAATGCGTGGCTATGTGGATGGTGTCGTTGAGAGCATTTTGGCTTCCTGGACCATGGGATGATTTTCCAAGGGCTGCTGACCAGGGATGGTATACAGCTATCAAAGAAGGGAAGAAATGTCTTCAGTAGCAGACTGGCTAATCTACTGAAGAGGGCTTTAAACTAGAAGTGATTATAAGCCCTCAGGTAAGAACCATGATTAGGATGCAGTTATACTGGACTATAATCTGTTCAAGAAAGACAGGGTAGACAGAAAAGGAGGGGGAGTAGCGTTATATGTTATAGATCATATTAAAGCCACACAATTGCAGGATTTGCAAGGCAAAGAAGAGGCACAGTGGATCAATTTGGAAAGAGGGAATGATAAATATATTTACATTGGTGTGATATACAGGCCTCCTTCACAGATGGAATAAGTGGACAGAGATTTGATAGTAGACATTTAGGGGAAAATTCTGTAAAGGATGTCTAAAAGTTAGGTGTCATTTAGATGTCCAGAAGCACAACGCTCAGAGCAATTCTCTTAAGCATAGATGCACAATAGAGAACTGTGCTCAGCGTCGCTCAGTGAATTTAAGCGTGTCTATATAGTTAGGCGTGCTTTATAGAATCGCCTTGTAGGCTTCGCATAGACGTCTTCACAATGTCATCACATTTTAGTGTTATGACATCATTAGAATGGTGATTTTATGCTGTTCTTTACATAAAAATTGCATGCAGTAAAATGGCATGCAGAAGGCAGCCCAATTTTACAGAAGCACCACTATTCAATTTATTTATTTATCTTGTAATTATTTATATACTGCTTATATCCTAAGTGGTTTTTACATGCAGCTACTTTATCATATTTCCCTTCTGTCCTGGTGGGCTAAAGGGGATTAAGTGACTTTCCCAGTGTCACATGGAGCAGTGAAGGGTTTGAACCCACAACCTCAGGATACTGAGGAGGATGATGGCAGTTTGAGTGCAGAGCTCCTCTTCCTGGACAATCTGCCTGCTTTTAAATATCAGCAGCAGTGGGAGATCAATTGCTTTTACACCTAAGCAGCAACGGGACCAACCCACCAAAAACCCACAGTCCCGGTCCTGCAAAAATATGAGCTCCACCCTCCCTGCAGTTCGCTAGGAAAATCAACTGCTTTTACACCTAAGCAGCAGCAGGACCAGCCACCACTACCAAGAGCCCTTTGTCCCGATCCAGCCAGGCATGTGAGCTCCTCCCTCTGCAGTCCATTGGAGAGATCAATCTACCTGCTTTTAAATATCAGCAACAGTGAAATCAACTGCTTTTACACCTCAGCAGCAGCGGAACTATCCGCAACTACCAAGAGCACACAGACCCGATCCAACCAAGAGTGTGAGCTCCACCTCCCCCTGCAGTCCACTAGGAAGATCAACTGTTTTTTACACCTAAGCAGCAACAGGACCAGCCACCACTACCGAGAGCCCTTTGCCCTGATCCAGCCAAACAAGTAAGCTCTTCCCCCAGCATTCCGTTGGAAAAATCAATATGCTTGCTTTTAAATATCATCAGAAGTAGGAGATCAACTGCTTTTACACCTAAGCAGCACCAAGACCAGCCGCCACTATCGAGAGCTTTTGTCCCAATCCTCCCCCTATATCCCGTTTAAGAGATCAATCTACCTGCTTTAAATATCAGCAGCAGTATAAAAACAACTGCTTTTACATACAAGCAGCAGCGAGACCTACCGCAACCACCAAGAGCCCACAGACCCGATCCTGCCAGGAGTGTGAACTCCTCCCCCTGCAGTCCATTGGAGAGATCAATCTGCCAGCTTTTAAATATCAAAGCAGACTGACTCTGTATGTTAACACAACCCAAGAGCAGAACCTGCTATGCAAAAATATAGCTCAGAAAAATGTAACTCTAAAGAGGGAGAGGCAACCCCCTCTTAAGAAAAGAGTTTTATCTTTTAATCATTGCTTAATAAATGCAAAAGCAAGTCCCACTCAGGGATGTGAGTTGTAAAAAACTGAATAACTTAATGTAAAACTGTGTGTTTTCAAAAACTTTTAAACAATTTCAATGCTTGCATTCAGGTTGACACTGGACACTTTTATAATCAAGAGGTTGAAAAATAATAAAGGTACTTATCAGGGTCCCGACGCGGCCCCGTTTCAGTATCTGCCTCAGGAGACCCCGTCTGATGAATACTAGATATGGTAACAACCTTGAAAAAATTCAAAAAGTGTCTGAAACGCAAAGACAGACAAGTTAAAATGCAATAGATGTGGACTGAAACATTCAAAAGCCCCAACCCATGCACATTTCAGAAAAGCTTACGGCTACCGTAAGGACAGGAGCAAAATGCAGTACATACCGTTCTAGAAATGAAACATCTCTGTGCAACACAGAACGCCGGCATCCGCCGCGGTATTTAAACCGGCAAAAAGGCGGGAAACCGGACGTGCAGAACGTCATGACGTCACAACAATGCTGAATCGGACAAAAAACTTCAAAAATACTACACAAGTGCCAGACATGATTAGAGGAACGCTGCCCACTCGATCTCATTATTGAGACCGTTTGGATGCAGAGTGTTGAGATCGTAGATCCATTTCTGTTCCTTTCTCCATAATGCACGAACTATATCTCCCCCCCCGAGTGTTACTGTAATGATCCAAAACTGTAAATCTCAAATCTGTTATGGCATGATGTGTCATTTGCCAATGTTGTACAAGGGGGGCTTCCTGCACTGCGGTGCGTATACGACTCATATGTTCGCCAATCCGATGTTTCAAGCTGCGGGTAGTGTTCCCCACATAAACAAGCTGGCACGGACAAGATATAGCATAAATGACATGATGAGAATCACAATTAGTAGCGTGCTGAGTATACTTGCGCCAGGAAGGCAGTGACATTTGTTGAATAGTGACACTGAACTGACAAAATTTGCAATGGCCACATGGTGAGTGCTGACCTCTAATGTAATTTGAAGCCGCGGAACTCAAAAATTGTGAGTGAGTAAGTTGTTGTTTGAGGTTGAGAGGTTTGGAAAAAGCAAATCTTGGAGCTTCTTGAAAAACCTCATGATACTGTAAAATAGGCCAATGCTGTTTAATAATCTTCTTAATTTGAAAAGCATGAATCGAATAAGGCAAAACACACACCAATGGGTTGGCATCAATTTTTTGTTGTGGTTGCAACAGTAACAAACTATTAGCATATAACCCACGTTTGTAGGCTTTCTTAAGCACAGACGGAGGATAGCCTTTTGCTAGAAATCTGTGTTTCAGTTCATCCGCCTTATACACATATTCCTCCACCGTGGAACACAGTCTACGAAGACGTAAAAATTGTCCCGTAGGTATGTTGTTTCTCAAATGTTTGGGATGAAAGCTATCATATTGCAACAAGTTGTTTCTATCCGTAGGTTTGCGAAAAATTGAAGTCTTAAACTGTCCATTGATAAGTGTGATGAAAATGTCCAAAAAAGCGACCTGATGAAAGTCCATGGTCATGGTAAATTATAAATTGGAGTCGCGGCTGTTAAGCCATTCACAAAAACACATTAAGTCCTCAGATGTACCAATCCAAACAGCCAACACGTCATCAATATATCTCTTCCAAAACAGAAAAAACTTCCAATACTCAGAAGGATACAGGAACTTACTTTCAAACTGGGAAACATAAAGGCAGGCTATAGAAGGGGCCATTTTAGACCCCATGGCTGTGCCCTTAATTTGTTGATAAAATTCCAAATCGAACTGAAAATAGTTCATGCTGAGAGCAATTTGAGCCAAATCAAGCAACAACTGTACCCTGGTAACAGACAAACCTTGAGCTAATAACTCCACTCTAATAACCTCAAGGGCCTCTTTCTGAGGAATATTAGTATATAAAGCAGAGATGTCAAAAGTCAGTAATATGGCATGAGTGGGTATGTTTTGGAGAGAAGACAAAAACTGAATCATACTAGTGGAATCTAGAACATAAGACGGGGCCAACGGTACCCTATCTTTGAGGTGTAAATCTAGAAAAGCAGATAAAGGTTCTAAAAGGGAACCTATTCCTGAGACTATTGGTCTCCCTGGTGGACTAGACAAAGACTTGTGAATCTTAGGAATAAAATAAATAACTGGAATACGTGGATGTTTACAATGTAAATACCTAAATTCCTTATCAGTAATAACTCCTGATTCTAAAGCCTGTAGTAACACATGAGAAATAACATCTTGAATGGATTGTGTAGGATCATTTTGTAACAGAGTATAGTATGTGGAGTCACTTAATTGTCGTTGTGCCTCTCTAACGTAATCACTAGTGTCCTGAATAACTATTCCTCCACCTTTATCTGCTGAATGGATGACAATGTCAGTGTCTGATGCTAAAGACACTGCTGCTTGCTGTTGTCTCGATAAGTTGAATCGTGTATGAACAGGACCAATTTCCAGTTGTTCTATGTCTCTTAATATCAAATCTTCAAAAGTCTGAATGTGTGGGTCAACTACCCCAGGAGGACACCACGAGGATTTCATATGTAATGCTGGACAAGCTTTTGGAGATGAATCCACAGGACAAACAGAAATATCTTCTGAAAAGAAGAACTTTTTAAGCTTACAAGATCTTATAAATTTAAACATGGCCACCCTAGTGTCAAAGGCCATGTACCGACTGGTAGGGACGAAGGACAAACCTTTACTAAGAACAAATATCTCTAAGGGAGATAACTCCCGATGGGAAAGGTTGAAAATATTGGACGTCAGGGTTGCGTCCGGGGAAGTTTGGATCTTACCGGCCTTTTGTTGGCTGGTTTGGGGCCTCCCTGAAAATGGACATTATGAGATGTACCCTGACTAGTGCCCTGACGTGACTTATCATCTCCAGACGAATCTGATGATGTATTTGTATATGTAGGACGTTTTGAACGTTTGGTGTTACGATTCTTGTCCATCCATGCATATACAAACCCTTTTGTGTAATCCATCTCGTCCCTATGTAATTTTTTAATCTTAGTTTTTCTCAAATCTTCTTTAAATGCATCAATTTTCTGATTTAACTCTTGTATTGATTTGGTGTAATCATCTACATTGGTATTAGTATGTAAAGATTCTACTGTTCAATGACTCCCCCTTCTGCTTCTATTCCTTTCTCTCCTCTCTTCTACCTTCCAAAGTATTTAGATCAATGCTGTCTTGTTAAAATGTTTATTTTATTTTTATTTTTCCTCTTACTCTACTTTTCACTTCTCTATTACCCTCTATTACTTTAGTTAGATTGTGAGCCTTCGGGACAGTAAGGGAATTTTTCAAGTACCTTTCTTATTTCTAATCTTAATGTATATTTTCTGTAAACCGCTTAGAACCTAACGGATGTAGCGGTATATAAGAAATAAATTACATTACATTACATTACTGAGGCTGTAGTTCTAACACTACCCTACACACACACTCAGATATTAAATCACATACCAAGCTTATATCCTCTTGATTCTTAAGCAGTCATTTCTCTAGGATGAATATCAAACATATACCTTCAACACTTGTCCATTGGGATGAGACTTCTTTCTCCAAATTCTCGATGTACCTACCTTAAAATCTGCCTTAAAAATATTTGTATATGATTATCTTTTGGCTTTAACTTTTCATGGTCCTTTATTTTAGTATAAAAATATATCCAGGATAAGTGCCTGTGGATAGTTATTTGATTAATGGATATGATGGTTCAACCGATTATCATGATTTAGATGTGGAAAAGTAGGGGAGGAGTTAAGATGGCTTCAGCCTGAAGTCGACGGTCTTACCAGCGGTCCAGGAGAGCCTTTTTCTTCAGCGTAATGCCTCACTCAAAACGGAAGGGCAGTATCCGTTCTAAGCCTGCTGCAGTCCAGACGTCTACTCCTATTCAACGATCCATATTGGACTTTACCGCTGCTTCTTTTGGCCCCGGTACTCCGGGAGGAAGTTCAGGCTATCTCCATCCGGAAGAGTGACTGGAGACTCCGAGCAGGAGGTGTCTCTCTCCCCTCAGGAGCCTGTCCGCCCCCACATCCTGCTCAGGAACTCGCAGTCCTATCGGAGCCTCCCTTTGCATAAGTCAGCGCTGGTGAGACCCCGTTTCAGGGGCTTGGAGCCATGAGGATTGAAGGGCAGCAGGGAGCAGTGTGAGCCAGCATTGGAGCTGGCTCTGAAACAACAAAGTTGGAGGCGGTAACCCTCGAGAAGATTTGGGAGTCTCTCGAGAGGTTAAATGTTCAGGTAGCCAGATCTTCACAAGATTTAACTGCACTCGTAAGTACTGTTGACGCTTTGGGTAAATCTTTGGAGAAAGTTAAAGAAGATTTTTCAACAGAAATAAAAGAAGTTAAGGACAATGTGGTAAATATTCAAGCTGTAACCAACAATTTGATAAAGGAACGAACAGTTTTGAATAAAAAAATTGAACAAATGGAAAATTATAACCGAAGATTAAATGTACGTCTGTTGAACTTTCCGAAGGCCTTGGGGGTTACACCCACTGAAATGTGGAAAAAATATTTAACTGATATATTAAAGTTTACCCCGGAACATTACCCTCCACTTAATAGAATCTACTATTTGCCTAAAAAGAAAATAGTAGGAACTACACTAGGCGCAGAGGAATTGAAGTCAACAGACGCTCTTAATGTTACGGAATTATTAGAATCCACTATTTCCCAATCCACAGAGAGGGCCACATTGTTCATTTCTTTTGTCTTTGAACAAGATATGAATGCAATTATGCGATTGTATTTCCAAAATCCTCAACTATTGTTTCTAGAAAAGAAAGTATGGATGTTTCCCGACGTCACAAGAACAACGCAGGAGCGAAGAAAATTATTCTTAGCTATGAGAGTAGAGACTTTAACCCTTGGAGTGACATTCCTATTAGCTTATCCATGTAAATGTTTAATTAAATATCAAGGAGTTAAATATGTCTACTATACACCAGATCAATTACGTGCCTTTTTAGACTTGAAAGGTTTGGCTACTGGGAATTTTTAAGATCAACTATGAAAGAAGGGATTAATAGCTGTTAAGCCTTTCATTCATTGATATATTCCTAAATATTCTATCTCTTCAGTTTATTCAATTCCTCCCCCCATTTGAATTAGTGGTCTAAGGAAGATTGAATATGTTACTAGGCTGTAAGGCCCTGATTCTCTAAAAGTGCGTCCCGATTTTAGGCAGCTGTAGGCGTCCTACAGCTGTCTAATCAGCCAATCGGGATGCACGTTTTTTAAAAAAAAATGCTCCCCAGGCAGGCCGCCTATATTGAAGGCAAGGCCCGCAAGACACCTAGGCCCTGATTCTGTATAGGACGCCCGGGAGAGGCGTCCTATTCAGAATCGGCCTAAACTAAACCCCGATTCTGTAACCGGCGTCCATGTTACAGACGCGGGTTAGAGAATCGGGTTAGATTAGACACGGCCCGCTACACTTATCGCGGCAAGGGATCTCTCTGCTGCTATAAGTATAGCGGGCCGTGGCCCCCTGACCGATCACTGGCAGGAGGGTGCCCAAACCCTCCTGCCCGAAGACGCACCCCCCTCCCCGACACTACCGAACGCCCCCCCCCGACACTACCGATCGCCCCCCCCCCCCGACAATATCGGTCGCTGGCAGGAGGGTGCCCAATCCCTCCTGCCCGAAGACGCACCCCCCCCCGGCGCTAACAACCCCCACTCCACCAAACCTGTTCTTACAGATGGGTCTTGCACGTCGAGCAAGCAGGCACGCCTCGTCGAAATGAGGCGGGCCCGCCCCTTCCCGGCCCATCCCGCCGAAGCCTAAGGCCTGATTGGCCCAGGCTCTAGAAGCCTGGACCAATCAGGCCTTAGGAATAGCGGGTCCGCCCATCCCTACTAAGTCTAAGGTCTGATTGGGGGGGGGGTGCGTCTTCGGGCAGGAGGGATTGGGCACCCTCCTGCCAGCGACCGATATTGTCGGGGGGGGGGAACGGTAATGTCGGGGGGGGGCGGTCGGTTGTGTCGGGGGGGGGGCGGTCGGTAGTGTCGTGGAGGGGGGTGCGTCTTCAGGCAGGAGGGTTTGGGCACCCTCCTGCCAGTGATCGGTCAGGGGCCACAGCCCGCTATACTTATTGCGGCAGAGAGATCCCTTGCCGCGATAAGTATAGTGGCCGCGTCTACTTACAATGTAGATCAGCATTTTGCTGGCCTACATTTTTAAGCTTCTCATCTACTAGGGAGACGCGTAGGGCCGCCTAGGTTCAGCCTAAGGCCCGCCTAAGGCCCTTAGACGAGCTTAGGCATCTTGCGGGTCTCCCTAGGCTCCCGGAGGCGCCTTCAGGCCTGCCTGGGGAGCATTTTATTTTTAAAAACGTGCATCCCGATTGGCTGATTAGACAGCTGTAGGACGTCTACAGCTGCCTAAAATCGGGACGCACTTTTAGAGAATCAGGGCCTAAGTGTGTGTATTTTTTAATTTGTTTTCTTTCTGCTTTGCTTGTACAAGAAGAATGTTCTTGTGGAATATGTAAAAAAATTTAATAAATAATAAAAGAAAAAAAAAAAGATGTAGAAAAGTATGCGCAGTTCTTAGTGGCAAGAATGGGTGGAGCTCAACAACTGACTAATGAATGTGATTTAAGTATGGAGGAGAATGGGGAAAATGAGAAATGGTCCCAGTTTGATAGAGTAGATGAAACCAAGGTTCATAAAGTTATTTGCGACTGTACATCTACCCGTGCAATACAAGATCCTTGCTCCTCAACAATTATTAGACAAATGGTTAATAAGGTGACTGACAATTACTAAAATTGTAAACAAATCACTGGAAAATTGAATTTTTCCAGGGGTTTGTAAGCAATCTACTATTAGACCAGTTTTGAAGTGTAAAAACCTGGAAATACGTATTATGAAAAATTTCCAACCTATTTCTATTGTGCCATTTATTAGAAAGTTTTTAGAAAAGATCTCTCTCTCTCTCTCAGTTTTGTTCATGAGACTGATTGTTTGGATTGTAATCAATTTAGTTTTCAGAAGGATCATAGTGTAGAATTATTATTGATCTCCTTAATTGATTCTCTGCGACTAGGGATGGATCAATACAAGACATTTTGTCTTGTGTCTTTAGATATATCTGGAGCATTTGATTTGGTTGCTCTCAGCAAATTGTTGGGTAGACTGTATAACCTTGGAATGAATGATGTTGTTTTCAATTGGTTTAAAACATACCTTTTAGGATGCTCTTTCCAAGTGAGAAATGGATGTAAGATTTCAGGAGAATATTCAGTTAGGACTGGAGTAACACAGGGCTCGGCGCTCTCTGCCCTATTATTTAACATCTATATGGCTGCTATAGGCAAAATATTTGAATCTTTAGGAGTTGAATATTGAATATATGCAGACAATATATATATATATATATATTTTCCCAGTAGGCGAATGGGCTAAGAATTTAAAAAAATCATTGAGTAAAATGCATAAAATTGGGAAGTGGATGGGAGAACAAGGTTTGAAATTAAATGTAGATAAAACTGAAATAATGTTGGTAGGAAAGCCGGATAATCAGTGGCCTAAAGAAGTGAAAGTTATTGATGATGTTCTTTCGGTAAATGAGTCTATGACCATCTTAGGTGTAAGGCTTGATTCTGGCCTAACAATGAAGTTGCAAGTAACCAAGACCATACAAGTATGTGTTGCACAAATGCATTTGTTACACCAATTAAAACCAATGTTAGCGCCATATGATTTCCGTACTGTAGTCCAGGCTATGGTTTTGTCGAGACTCGATTATTGCAATGCCCTGTACTTTGTCTAAATATGATCACATTTCGTCACATCTCCAAAAATTGCATTGGCTACCAGTCGCCTTCAGAGTACAGTATAAAGCAGTAATGATTTGTCATCAGTTCTTGTATGGAAACATTCCAGAATTGTTTAAAAATAATATACTTAGCTATACACCAAAAAGATCATTGCACTCTGAGAATTTAGCTTTACTGAAGATGACTGTGAATCAAAGGCTTGTTGAGACTGGTAAAATTACTTTTTGTTGTGCAGGAGTTAAGATATGAAACTCCTTGGTGGGTTAGATGCGAAACTGCAGTGAAAAGGGCATGTTTAGAAAACTGCTTAAGATGCAGTTATTTGTAGATGCCTTTCTCTAGCCAATGATTTTCCTCTCTGGCAGAGTTGATGAGTTATTCATGATTTCTACTACGCAAGCTATGGAATTATTTTGTAGACATGATTTCTGAGGATTGTTTGTATGTTGATTTTATCATTGTTTTGTTTTAAAATTATGTATGTAAATTATGTAAACCGTTTAGTTTTAAACGGTATAGAAAATGTTTAAATAAATAAATAAATAAATCTCAATGTTGACTCAGAATCTGAAGAAGCCATGGTGAGACCTCAACTGGAGTACTGTGTGCAATTCTGGAGGCCACATTACAGTAAAGATGTGCGCATAATTGAATCGGTTCAGCGGACAGCCACCAGGATGATTTCGGGGCTCAAGGGTCTCTCGTACGAAGAGAGACTGAACAAATTGCAGCTCTACACTCTCGAGGAATGTAGGGAGGGGGAGACATGATCGAAACATTTAAGTACCTCATGGGACGTGTCGAAGTGGAAGATGATATTTTCTTTCTCAAGGGACCCTCGGCCACAAGAGGGCACCCGCTCAAACTCAGGGGCGGAAAATTTCATGGCGACACCAGAAAGTATTTCTTCACAGAGAGAGTGGTTGATCATTGGAACAGGCTTCCAGTGCAGGTGATCGAGGCAGACAGCGTGCCAGACTTTAAGAATAAATGGGATACCCATGTGGGATCCCTACGAGGGTCAAGATAAGGAAATTGGGTCATTAGGGCATAGACAGGGGGTGGGTAAGCAGAGTGGGCAGACTTGATGGGCTGTAGCCCTTTCCTGTCGTCATCTTCTATGTTTCTATGTTTCTATTATACACAGAATCCAGCATTCCTTGTAAGGATATTGATTTGTTACCACAAATGCAGTTCATGATCATGCCTTAAAAATGTAGGGCTCCTTTTATTAAACTGTGGAAGAGCTTTTTACCATGGGCCAGTGAGGTAAATGCTCTGATGCTCACTCAGTTCCTATGAGCTTTGGAGCATTTACCTCGCCGGCCCGTGGTAAAAAAGGTCTTTTGCGGTTTAGTAAAACCCAGTGGTAGTTTGCATAAAACTGATTTGACACAAATTAACTTACAAATTAATGTACATATGTTCAATTTGAGTGTTAAAATGTTCTAAAATGCACTGCATTAAAAAAAAATGTTTGGGACAAAGCAAAACGTTTGAAAATTGAGAAAAGAGGCCAAATGAACTGAAAATGAACACATTGTTTTTCCTTGTACACATTCCTAGTTACTTGATATCTCCAGAAATTCACAGAATTGGAACCTTTTCTGGTATTGCTTAATACACGACAGCTGGGAAATCTAAGATAAAGTTGGTCCTTACCTTCATTATGATCAACAGTATAACATTTTAAGCAAGAAATAGAACAGTCTGACTGAATGAAAAGAATACACAGATCTGATTAAGCGCAGTGATCATTTGCCTTGAGAATGCAGCTTCTGTGCTTCAGTGATATTGAAAGCATGATTAAAATCTTTCAAAGAAATCATTATTGGTGAGAAACTAATAGAATTGTCACTTCTCGTCTGACCTTCACTAGAAGAAGGAGACTTCAAAGGCCCAGCTGAGCTAATATTTTCACACTTTAAAAAAAGAAGTTAATTCCTCATGGCTATATTTGTTTTGTGCACACTTCAACAATGTTACTGTCACGTGTTTCAGATCTGCAGAGTAAAGAGGAAAACCTTACATGCAATACAATGATCTGCCTCTGTTTTCTAATTCTGAAGCACATATTAGAGATAGAACTGTGCATTAGAACTGTGTACTCAGCTTCTGCACTAAATTAATGCATTACTGCAGCATTAAAAATGTGCAAAGTGACATAAAACAACATATCATTGCAAAGTAGCATGCCGCATATGAGAAGGATGTGTCTCCAGGGACTTCTGCCCAGGAGGGAAAAGTTAGGCCAGCGGTTGTAGTTGGTGATTCGATTATTAGGCATGTAGATAGCTGGGTGGCTGGTGGGCGTGAGGATTGCCTGGTCACTTGCCTGCCTGGTGCGAAGGTGGCGGACCTCACACGTCACATAGATAGGATTTTAGATAGTGCCGGGGAGGAGACAGCTGTCCTGGTACATGTAGGTATCAATGATATAGGAAAATGTGGGAGGGAGTTTGACTGGGTTTTGGAAAGCCCTAATCTCCCTGCCATCTCTGGAGGGCTTCTGAGCATGCACAGATGACATCACATGCATCTGCACATGCTCAGAAGCCCTCCAGACATGGCCTAGAGGTTAGAAAAGAAAGATGAGGCTTTATGGGGCAGAGCTGGAAGCAGAACAATGTGGGACTGGGGGCGGAACAGGGCAGGGACATGTGTCTGGGTTTCTCCATGGAAAAATCTGGTAATCCTAGGCAGATGCATGTGATAAACCAAATTAGTGCCAATTACCACATTTACTTGTCTATAAGGACTAAAAATGGCTAAAAGTGCTGTGACCCATGTATATGTCAAGGCTGAGTCACACATTGTTCTTTCTTTCTCTCTCTCTCTCCCTCCCCTCTATCATCTCCCCTGACTTTCCCAAACCCACCTCTTTCTCATAGGCCATAGTTTCATAGATTTCAACAGTAGTCAGAACATACTTAAAGCCAGAAGCAAACAGCTAAATCAACAGATTTCAGTATGTGAGGATTATATATTTATCCCTCACTGATAATTCTCTCACTCTAAACTTTGGCAAATTCACTAAAACAAAATGCATTTTCACAAATCACTCATACTTCCTATCTAGGGAGAATGTTTTATTCAAGAATCAGTAATTCTCAGCACCTACACACAGTCCCATTTTTTAAATTAAAAAAAGCAACCAAAATTTCACCGAACATCTCTTTTTGCCCCACCTCTGCTAAACTTCCTCTTTGAACTTCCTGCTTCAGCTATCAGCCAATCAAGTACCTTTTAGCTGTCTCATCTCAGTATACATGCTCAGCACAGATTTTAAACAATCACTACTATTTATTTTTATCACTCCCCACTCTTACTTGTTAATCTCTTTCAAACCTCTTTAATTTGAACATTATTCAAGTTCACCCTGAAATAAAAGTTATTCTCATACTAGGGACATATATAGTACTAGCTGTATCATTTCAAACAATTTTAGCACAGACAGTTTTTTCACTAGTGCTGCCCAATTCAGGAAAAAAAAATCAATTTGATTCGATTCAGCCTATTGAATTGGTTTTACGATTTGATTTGATTCGATTCGATTTTCCTGCCCAATTGGGTGGATTTTTTTCAAACATCCTGGTGGGTTTATTTTATAACTCTTCGCCCCCTTTGCCTTCTCCTAACCACACTGGCGCTGTGGTGTAAACAAAATAAACAAACAAAAAAAGAATTTTCCTCTCTCTGTTAAATCCTAGCTCACGTTTGCAGTCTAACACCAGCTCTGGCAGGATACACGTTTCAAATCTGACATACTGTAATCACAGAACAGAAAATAAAATTAGTTTTACTACCTTTTCTTGCCTGATCATTATACAAATCTTGTTGGTCCTAGGCTCTGGTTGTATTCTGATAACTTGCTTGCCAGGGTCTCCTTCTTTCTGCATGCTAACCATCCATCTGCTATCTATGTCCTTCCCTTCCATTTCCCTTCCCTCCCCAGGAGGTCTGGCATCTTTCCTTTTTTTTGTCTCCCTCCACAGATCCACCTTTTCTTAACTACCCTTTCATGCAGAATCTCTCCCTCCTTCCCCACCACCCCAGGGTCCACCGTCTCTCCCTTTCTTTCCCCAACTACCCTCCTATCCAGTATCTCTATCCCCCCTCCACACCATCCCTTGTGTCCAACTTCTCTCCCTTTCTGTTCCTTCCCTCCTTAAATCTCATTGTCCATCATCTCTTTCCCTCTCCTCTATTTTCAGACCCATTATTTCTTCCCCCCCAAAGTCCAGCATATGCACGTCACTTTGAACTCCCCTTCCCTCCCTCCTTCCGTGTACTTCTACCCAGGGGACCCCCTCCCATGAAGGTCTTTCCCCCCTTGAAGGCCTGCACCTCCCCCTGAAGGCCTGCACCCCACCCCTAAAGGCCTGTCCTCCCCCTAAAGGCCTGCATCCCATCCCTGAAGGCCTGTCCACCTCCCACCCCGAAGGACTGCTCATTCCCTCCCCCCCACAGAAGGCCTGCGTATTCCCCCTGGCCTCCCACTTGTGTCCGGCTTCCTCCTTTGCCTCCCCACACCGTTTACATTTAAGGAGCAGCCTGCAGACAAGATCACGATGCTAGTGATCTTCTGTTTCTGAGCTGTTTCCTCTGCCGCGGTCCCTCCCCTCCTCTGACATCAGAGGCAGGATCGCAGCGGAGGAAACAGCTCTGAAGCAGTGCAAAGATCGCTAGCATCGTGATCTTGTCTGCAGGCTGCTTCTCAAAGGTAAACGGTGCGAGGAGGCCAGTGGGGGAAGCGGGAGGCTGGGGGGAGCCGAACGCCAGGGGGAGGGGGGGCAATGGACGCCAGAGGGAGGAAGCTGGACAGCAGCACTTATCGACTGACCCTCCTCCCTTGGCCTCTAAAGCAGGTGCGGCAGCGGACAGCCAGCAAGAGCAGTGCTGCCGATCCTGCCTTAGGGGGGAGGAGGGGAGGGTTAGCCGAATCGGTAACCGATTTTTTTTTTTTTTTAATCAATTCAAATCGATTCACCCGAAGTGAATCGGTGAACCGATTCGAATCATGAATCAGGAAGCAGTACTTTTCACCATACAAGCATTCCCCGGGTTAAGAACGAGTTACATTTTTAAAGCTGTTCTTACATCAGATTTGTATGTAATTTAGAATTTGTAGATTTTAAGATTCTTGCTGCTTACCTCTGTTCCTAGCTGACACACAGCTCCTGATTGGTAAGGCCCGACTTTAGTACAGGAAGAGGTGGTCGGAGCATACAGTGAGTGATTTCTTTCACTCGCCGGCGCTCCGGCTGCCCTCTCCTGCCTCACAAGCTGCCCTCTCCTGCCCAGTATTTCGGTTGGAAAATACCACGAGTGACCGGGACCACGAACCGCCGACCGTGAATTTGCGGGGGAGCACTGTACATTGTTACATAATAATCATCCAGCATAACTCAGAGAGATGTCACAATGCAATAGACCAGTGGTTCTCAACCCTGTCCTGGAGGACTACCAGCCAGTTGGGTTAATGAATATGCATGAGAGAGATTTGCATATAATGGAGGTGATAGGCATGCAAATCTGCCCCTTGAATATTCATAAGGGCTATCCTGAAAACCTGACTGGCTGGTGGTCCTCCCGGACAGGGCTGGGAACCACTGGAATACACTGTCGAGACCATCCCTAAGTAAAGCAGTCATTTTCATCAATTTCAGTGGTAAGAAAAACATGTTGGAGGGACAGAGGTTTTAGTGGTTACATCAGAAAGATGGTACAAGCTACCATATGAGATCTGTGAGAAATCTAATTTTATGATTCTCAGCAAAAAAAAAAACAAACAAACAACAACCTGAAAGACTTCTGGTTTCCAATGATTTCAGGTAGAAGGTGAGAATGTCAGTATCTGCTTGACACCTTTAGGTTGCAAAGTTTGTATGCATAATTATGTGCATGTTTGTGTCTGGTATTATTATATTGGATTTTAATATTTTAATTTGTTTGTATACCACTTTGAATAATATATGTGTTTGATAAGGCAGTATATAACATTTTATAAATAAAATATTTTTAAAAGTCTTGAATATGAATGATTCAAAATCCTATCTTATCTCATAACTATTTAAAAACACTCTGCAGTTGGTGTATGATGTAATTTGGTTTCTTAGAATCTCAGAGCTTAAGTACTTTGTTTTTGGCTGTTAGGATTGCAGTCTTCCAGATAACTACTACTACAGTCAGTGAAGGTCAAGCAAGCAAAATCCATGATGGAAGTCTCTGTTAAATGACAAATAAGTCTTTTAAATTGCAATAACGTGTGAGCCACAATGGAATTGTATTTGTCAGACATGGATTGTAACCCTGAGGTTATCATAGTGGGCCAGCAGATATAGGTAAAGTGCTTAACACTGTCACCCCATAATCATATCTCCTAGAGGCTGAAATCTCTGTAGGGACTAGGGAGCTTTCTCCCTTTAAGATGAACTAGTGTTCACATGAATTTAGTTTAGAAAGCAACAGGAAAAGCTTATAGAATGATTCTACAAAAAGCTGTTTACAAGCATAAAGTATTATAATGTAAGATAAGTCTCAGAAATGAACGAGAGCTTTCCTTTAATTAGAATTTTGATGAAATACTTCAGAACACAAAATAAGGAAGAAAAAAATGCCACAATGCATCCAATATTACACAAAATATAGGAAGTGTTTCCTTTTTTAAAAAAAATCTTTATTAATTTTTCAAAACTAATACAAAGTGCCAGGAATTATACAGACATTAATAATAAAAACAAGCACATATTCAATCAATAACAATACAGAAGAAAAATATCCCTCCCCTCCCATCCAATACATTTAATCAAAGAATAAACCAACAAGATATCCCCCCCAGTGTAAGAAATTCTCCCTAGTGTACTCAGGGAACCTAGGCTGCTGGGCTCTCCGGGGTTTGTGCACAACCTTCCAAGCCCTGTTTCTGCCTCTCCTGGGGCTTTTAACTGGGAACATGTCAGGCACAGAGTCTGACTGGTCACAATATGTACCAGTGTACCTGACCATCTTAGGAAGTTGAACCCACCTCCTCAGGAAGATGGAAGAAGTGCCTTTAACCACTAAGCCACATCAGCTCTGTACCCTAGAAATGACAGAGTGCAAATGTAAATGCCAAAATCCTCTCTTATAAGACCAAAAAGAGGATGTGAAAATACCAGAAGGGTTTGCAGTGAATTTGAAACCACCAAGGCTCTTTCTAAACATTTTTGCTGTGGTTTGGAATGGTCTGAAGGAGTTGGGGTGATATAGCATCAGGAGACTCACAGGGCAGAAAGCCAATGTAGCTCAATGGTTAAAGACACTTTGTCCATCTTCCTAAGATTGTGAGTTCAAATCTCCTGGATGGTCAGGTACCCCAGCACATGCTCCTATTATTTAGTGACAATCTGCCATCTAGGTGCATATTGATGATATCACAATGAGGTCAAGATTGTGCATCAAACATGTCCACTTGCTCTGAGCCACAGCCACTGTGAGTAGGGTTTCTCTTCTTATTTTCTTAAACTTTGAGAATGAGGTTTAGTATGCAATATATATTTTTTTTCATGTGCTTTGACTGAATAATACATTATTAAACATCTTTTTCCATTATTATCAAAGAAGAGTACTCTTTATCCAAAAAAAAACATAAGACCCATACACCTGTATATGTGGATGCCTCGGGTATGCCAAACTCATGCCCAACGCATGCCCAAAAGTAGACCTGATTTTGCAATGCCCACATTTTAGGTGAAAATATAGATGTCTTAGAATGCTTAAGAAATGCTGAGCGCCATGTGATTCTGTAAATGGATGTCCATATTAAAATCACACCCACACCTATCCCGTTAGGCACAGCTTTTTCTGATGTGCATCTATGAAATTGTAGATGCCTATTCTGTGAATCATGCACAGCCTTTGGATGTCTAACTTCTAACTATTGCTTGTTAAAGACATTAAGTGTGCTTATTATTCAATCTATTTGAACACAAAATGGATCCAAAAGGAACTGCTCCAGAACTAGGGATTGCTGCAGCAGCATATTAACCCTGATGGGATGTAGAGGAGTGCCATCAACAGAGAAGAGAGTAGCCATAGCAAAAAGCAAAATATCAATTGCACCTGTTCCAGTATCTTCTTGCTCCTAGTCTCCAATCCATATCCAACTATACCTCCCACCCGACCTTCTCCTTTTACCTAACCTTGTTTAAACTTATACTGACCTGCCCATTGGCATTGCTCCCATTGGATCCTATTTCATTCCATAGTACCTATCCCTCCCCTGCCCCCATTGCCTAAAACCCTAACCTCAACCCAGTGCCAGGCTACCATATGTTTGTGTCTGACCTCCCTATTTGGTCTAGATCAGCCTCTGAAAAGTGTTGTACTCAGCATTGCTCCATTGGAGGGAGTGAAGGAGGTCATCCCTGTAATTCTGTAGCGGTTGATGCTCCTCATAAATACAATACTAGCAAGGGATATTGGACTATGTGACATCCTGTAATAAAATATAATGGCTGACATGGACAATTATGTACTGGCATGTAAACGTGATTGTTGTCATTTCAGACCAAATATACTTATGTGCCTGCACAAATATGTTAATGTGCTGATCCCATTGATGTTTATGGAAATAAAATGGAAGATCCCGCTACACATAAGCAGTGCTTTAATGTCCATTCTTAGCAGAACCTGTTCTAAAATACTAGCTGAACTTGACCTTGCTATCTCAATTCTAATTTATATGGTGGTTTTCAGTACTGTTTGAAAAACATAGCTTCACTTAATAATCTGCTTTATAGACATTGAGCATTCTTAGTCAGTGGCATGTCTTAGTAAAATGGAAAGGCTGAAAACCCAAGAAAATATTTTGACTTTTCAAAAGGAACAGTTCAGAATCCTCTAAGCTATAATAATAGCAATCTAAAACTTGGGAGGGTAACCAATTATACTTAAATCTGGTGAGCGCTTTATTTTATGTGGTTGGACTCTGGCTATTTTTTGACTTGTTTGTATCATACTGGCTAAGTGTTCTTGTCCAATAATACACTCATTTTACCCCAACCGACTATTTAAACTCAGTAATATGTTGTTTTTCTATTGAGTATAAAGAGAGGCTCTCCCATTATGGTTAGTTGTTTTGTGGATTTTTATACCCACCCATCTATTTTGGTTTCTCCTAATCTATATTTATCTACGGACGATAAGTCAGATTTGAAAACGAACATGTTTAAAGCTGAATACCAACTCCCAGGATGTAAATCATAGTGGCTTTTAATTCATTTCAAGTTTTCATAAACAGAGCTGGATGAATCATATTTTTTCTGTGAGTCTAGTAGATGGATACAGTTTCCAACTTTTAACCAAAATGGTCAAGTTCTCTGTTAAGAAAATATGCCACTCCATCTTGGGATTTAGCTTTCATCAGTCGTCATCATCATCTTCCTTTTTCACATACAGCACAACTTGGGAAAAATGGATATGATATAGGATCGGTTTACATCAGAGAACTTTGAATGCTTTGAAGTTCACAAACTGCATTTTGTTGCATAATTTTTTTCCACTAGAATTTCCAGTGAATTTCAAATAGTGCTTTATATTTTATTTCTAAAAAAGTTTACATGTTCAAAAGAAATCAAAACATAGATATTGACTTTTAATGAATATTCCCCCAATTCATGTGCATGGAATTTCAAATCTATTTAACGCCCCCCCTCCCTTTATAAAACCACACATGAGATTTTTAGCGTCAGCCAGCACACTAAGGCTCTTTTTACGAAGGTGTGCTAGGGCCTTAACACGCGGAATAGCGTGCACTAAATTGCCACGTGAGCTAGCCGCTACCGCCCCCTTTTGAGCAGGCATAGCGCACGCTAATCCAGTGCGTGCCAATAAACCGCTAGTGCACCTTTATAAAAGGAGCCCTAAATGCTCTGCACTGCTCCAATGCTCATAGGAACTCCATGACCATTATCTTCTTGGTTGATCTGAGAACTTTTTTAGCACCCCCTCGTATTCAGCACTACCAAATCGTATATAGGTACTGATGCTCAGTATATGGATTAACTGCTAATTACACCCATGCTTCCTGTTTAGTCTAGGCCTGCCATTCAGTGATTTAAACAGCTCGATACTATAATATTTGAATAGCTACAGGTAAGGGAAGTATACATAATTTTCTTTGAATATTGGCCTGAATATAATAAACTAAATTTGTAAATTAATTCTCTATTTTATTTGGATTACTAGATTATAAGGGATGGACTAGAAAAATGTGATCTACAATTTAATGCACAAACTAAATCAATCAAAGGCCTGCTTCAATATGTACCTGATGACACACTAGGGGGCATATGAAGAAGCTACTAAGTAGTAGATTTAAAACAAACCGGATAATATATTTCTTCACACAACATATAATTAAACTCTGGAATTTGTTGCTGGAGAATGTGGTGAAATCAGTTGGTTTAGCGGGGTTTAAAAATACATTTGGCTAAATCCCTAAAAGGGAAGTTCATAGGCCCTTATTGAGATGCCTTGGGGAAATCAACTGCTTATTCTTAGGATAAGCAGCATATTATCTGTTTTATTACTTGGGATCTAGCTAGTACTTGGGATCTGGGTTGACCACTGTTGGAAACAGGATATTGGGCTTGATGGACCTTTGGTCTGTCCCATTATGGCAATTCTTAAATCCTGAAAACACAACTGGTTTATAGCCC
The DNA here is from genome assembly GCF_902459505.1 of Geotrypetes seraphini. Lineage (NCBI taxonomy): Eukaryota > Metazoa > Chordata > Amphibia > Gymnophiona > Dermophiidae > Geotrypetes > Geotrypetes seraphini. The sequence continues at coordinate 61,816,109 of NC_047087.1, forward strand.
TTGTTCCTCACCCCTGATCTACACACACATAGAAAGTGGCTCATGACCTCTAGTGTTCAGAGGAAAAAAATCACAACCGCACGTGCAAAATATAGAGCCAAAAAAGTAGTGGGGAAGGGACACAAATCACTCAGCAGTGATATTTTGCAGTTTGCAGCATTTTTTCAGCATCGACACAGCATTTTTTAGATATCGTGTCAGGCAGCACATCGAGAGTAATCCTTTTTGGTTTGATTAGTTATAATCTGGCGCCATCTATTGGGCTTCTATTATACAACCCTGAAGGAGGCTAGTTCAGCCAAAACACAGATCATGTTGGGGTCCAGTATTTTTTTTAAATGATTTTTAGTACCTGCCTCATCTAATGTATATATGTGTTATATTGATTTATGATGTCTCAATAAATTGATTGTCCTCACAGTCGTTTGATTTGTGTCCCTTCCCCACCCATCTCCTTCAGAGTCTTCTCACCTCTCTCTCCTACCTACTAACATGCAGTGTCGGCTCCTCCCTTCCTTCCCCCTCTCTCTTCACTTCCTTCCAGCATGTTCCCCTCTCTCTCCCCTACCCATCTCGCTCCACTTCCCTTCAGTGTCCTTTGTGGTCCAGTAGCCCCCTCCCTCCCTCCTGATCGCTGCCATCCGGGCATCTCCTTCCCTCCCTTCCCCTCACCTTTGTGGCAATTTTCATTTTTCTTCTCTCCCAGCGGCATAAACCTTTCAACAAGTCATGCGTGGCTGCTTGAATCTGTCAGAGGAGAAGATTCAAGCAGCCGTTCGCGAATTGTTGAAAAGTTTGTGCTGCTGGGAGAGAAGGAAAATGAAAATCGCCACGAAGGTGAGGGGAAGGGAGAGAGGGAGATGCCTGGATGGCAGTGATCAGGAGGGAGGGAGGGGGGCTGCTGGACAATGTGATCAGCGACCGCGCACATTCCCTCACTTTACTGCAGAGACAAGGACATTCACCACTCCACAGGGCGGTGAATGGCCTTGTCCCCGTATCCGCTGTGACCACTTTTTCTCTCTCCCAGTTTTGGCGGGTTACCCGTGGCTAGCCGCAGGTAACAGCCACTGTGTTATTCTCTACTCACAATATAACTATGGTATCTGAGGCAATGAAGGAAGTAAGGCCTGATTCTCAAAAAGTTGTGTTAAAAACAGATGGGCCGCTGTTGTAGCCACTATAGTAGCAATTTTTAAAAAAGTGAGCCATTCTCCATAAAACGCTCATGCAAATGAGGTTGGTGAAGAGTAGTGAATATTCACTAAATTTGCATGTTCCCATTGCTGGTGATAGCGATGGGCACAAGCACAAAATAAATGTAAAAGAACCCCCCCAAAACAAGAACAAATTGAGCCACTGAAGTCAAGCAACCTCCAACCGACAGCGGGAGAGATGCCCACTCTCTCCCACCACCAAGCAACACCCCCCAACAGCGGGAGAAATGCGTATTCCATCCCGCAACCAAGCAACTGTACCCCCAGCAGTGGCAGAGATGTCCACTCTCTCCCACCACTACGCAACTCCCCTTGTCTCCTACGACCCCTGCTTTCTTCTCCTTACCTTACTTAGATGGCTGGCTGGAAAGATGCCTACTCCCTCCAGCCAGCAGGCCCACCTCTTCAAAATGTGGGCCTTCTCCTCCCCAGTGCATCCTGGGATGCACTGGGGAGGGGCCTAAGGCTCTTATTGGCTCAGGTTGTTTAAGGCCCCTCCTATGTACCAGGACAAGTAAGGGCATTCTAGAAAGAAAAAGACACAATTGCCCAAGCTGTCTAAAGAAAAAAAAAAATCACTCTGTTGAAGACAAGCAACAAGAGGCATCACATATAATGGAGTCAAGTTCCTAGATAACATATTCCCCACTGTTTATTTTCTTTTCATCCTGCTTTCTGTGAGGACTCCCACAATGTCATTAAGGCTTGCTAGAAGTTTTGAATATTTATTCCACTCCATCAGATTAGCGAATTTCTCTTAAAAAAACACATCCTGAAAACCTGTTTTTATTAGATGCATGTCCTTCAAAAACTAGCAATTTAAATGATCATACGTATGCTAAATTTTGTCATCTGTTTTTGTTTCTTGAAACCTTTAGTTTGTTCAGTAGGAGGAAGAATGAATATATGTGCCTTTGTGTTGTTCAGCTGTATCATAGCTTTTAACAGGCTAGCTTCCACTGTTGACATTACACAGTTGTTTAGAAGACAGAGACACAATAATTGCAGGAGTTGAAAGATTACGCAGACCCTTGAAATAGCTATGGACTATGAGCCAAAGAGTCTGACAAATGCTGTGAAAGTAACCTCAGAACTCTGTTTTCAGAACTCTATTCCTCCCTTCTTTTGACTTTGATACTGAAGGAACTTAATATGGACAGAGAAAGTGCATGAAATATGAAACACGTGATTATATAGTGAATTTATAAACATACAATTGTTTATTCAATTTTCTATACTGTTCTCCAAAGGGAGCTCAGAACGGTTTACATGAATTTATTTAGGTACTCAAGCATTTTTCCCTGTCTGTCCTGGTGGGCTCACAATCTATCTAATGTACCTGGAGCAATGTAGGGATTAGGTGACTTTCCCAGGGTCACAAGGAGCAGTGTGGGTTTGAACCCACAACCTCAGGGTGCTGCAGTGTAGCTTTAACCACTGGGTCACATACTCCCCAGCTATGGGTATTATTGGCAAAATATGATGGCAAATGCAACCACAGTAATGTAAATGTAATATGCATGTTGATCTAATGCAAGAAATTTAAAAAAAAGCCTAATAACTCCATTTTGTATGTTACTCTCCCAAACAGTAACCTGCTGGAATGACTAAAGCAAGGCGCATGGCATTGCAGGTTATACAAAAATCAGCAGGAAGATTGATAATGGGATTGTCGACATATATTCACATTTCTCCCTATGTCCAACAATTGCATTGGTTACCAGTTGCCTTTAGAATCTAATATAATAAAACGCTAGGCATCGCATGCGCACTTCCTATGTGTGCGCCGGTTTTCCGTGAGCTGTAGCGACACATAGGAAGTGTGCATGCGCGGCTTACGGTCTGTCCTGCTCCCTGTTCAAAGACGCAGCGGTCGCCGTCTCTCCACTCTCTCTCTTCCTCCCCCCCCTCCAGGCGGATGTCGACCGCGGCAGCCAAACCCCTGTGCCGCTCACATCAAAAGCCAACTCTTCCGGGTTTTAAGTTGGCCACTGCTTCTCCTGCGGCACGGCGGCCCGAGTCGGATGTCGTCCGCCTCCTTCCCTCCCCCCCAACCCGGGCAGAGGTGCAGCCGATAAACCTACCCGGAGCCGGAAACGAAATGCCAAGGTCATCTCGCTGTGGGAGGGGCGGATGGGAGGGTCAATGGGGTTGGATGCACGGTGGCGGGGGCGGAGGAAGATGGAAACAGGCTGATCACCGGTTCTACTGCACAGGGGGGATGGGAGGGGGGCACAAATTTAAAGATGCTGCTCATTGGGTCTACTACACAGGGGGATGGGAGGTAGGCAGGCAGGCTGGCTTCAGGGGAGGGGTTGGGTCAAAGTCTGGAAGGCAGTGAGGGGGACATGGGAAGGAGGCACTGGGGAGCACTAAGGACATAGGAAGGGGCACTGAGGGGCACTAAGGACACAGGACAGAGGCACTGGGGGCACTAAGGACATGGGAAGGAGGCACTGGGGCCACTAAGGACACAGGACGGATGCACTGGGGGCACTAAGGATATGGGAAGGAGGCACTGGGGGCACTAAGGACATGGGAAGGAAGAACTGGGGTACTAAGGACATAGGAGGCACTGAGGGCACTAAGGACATAGTATGGGACAGTATGGACATAGGAAGGGGGCCACTGAGAGACAGGCAGGCATGGCACAACAGAGAAATACAGAGACAGAAAGAAAGAAAGATAGACAGGGGGCCAGGGACAGACACAGACAGACAGCATCCAAGGAGAAAGAGACAAAGAAAAAAACCAACCCCAAAATAGATGTCTACTCTAGTACCCGTTAATGTAATGGGCTAAAATACTAGTACAATATAAAGCAGTAATAATTTGCCATCAATTTCTGTATGGAATCATATCAGAATTGTTTAAAAAATAATATGCTTCGTTACACACCAAATAGATAATTACGTTCTGAGAATTTAGCTTTACTGAACACGAATGTTAACCCAAGGCTAGTGGAGAGTGGTAAAATTATTTTTTTGTTGTGCAGGAGTTAAAATATGGAACTCCCTTGTGGGCCAAATATGAAATTGTCGTGAAAAGGGCTTGTTTAGAAAATTACTCAAGACAATTATTTGTAGATGTCTTTTTCTAGCTAATAACTCTCTTCTCTGGCATAGTTGATGAATATTCATGATTTTCATTATATAAGCCATGGTATTAGTTTGCAGATATGATTTCTGAGGATTGTTTGTGTGTCTGTTTTATTATGTTTTTATAATATTATGTATGTAAATCATGTGGATAAATAAATAACAATAAGTAAGAATGCTCCACTTATATGGACTCAAAGCACTACCTCCGATGGAAGAAAAAGCCTCAGGTATTATTGCGGTAGAGCAAGAAATGCTCACACCTCCTCCACCCACATCATCTGCAAAAAACTTCCAAAAGGAGTGTGCTACTACCATTACTCTATTTATGCAGGACTAAGATCGTTTGCTGCCTATGAACTGTGAAGATGAAATAACATATTAGCCAACGTTTCACAGGTAGTGCTTTGAGTCCATATAAGTGGAGCATTCTTACTTATTGTAAATCATGTAAACCATTTAGTTTTAAACGGTATAGAAATTTTTAAAATAAAAAATAAAAATACTGAACTCATCACAACAGAAATACGTTATTTTTATTATTGTGCTTTAATAATATATGTCTGATATTAGTTCTAGTAGCCATACTGGTCTTCCTGAAAAATGATACAGTTTATGCCCAACAAGAAAGGCATAAAGGAGTATAAGAGAAACATAGGGCTCCTTTTACTAAGGTGCGCTAGCGGTTTTAGTGCGCGCAGTAATGCTGCATGCACTAAATGCTAACGCCTCCATAGAGCTTGCGTTAGTATTTTTTGTTTAGTGTGTGGTTTGCACGTGTTAGTATTTTTTGTTTAGCGCGTGGTTTGCACGTGCTAATATTTTGCGTGTGCTAAAAACGCTAGCGCACCTTAGTAAAAGGAGCCCTTAATGGTTAATCCAGTAACTTGAGAACCAGAGGACAAGGGTCAGTTCCCAGTGCAGCTCCTCATGTCTCTGGGCAAGTCACTTAACCCAAGTGCAAAATAAGTACCTCTATCTAATATGTAAACCACTTTGACTATAACCACATAAGTGTGATATATCAAATCTCATCCATGATGGTACATGAAGATCTTACTCCAGATTTACAGTCCAAACAGTGGGGTGCTATAAACTCAGGTCCTACCATATATTTCTTGTTGACCCTTTAAATACTACTAAGTAGTAGATTTAAAACAAACTGGAGAAAATATTTCTTCATGCATTGTGTAATTAAACTCTGGAATTTGTTGCCAGAGAATATGGTGAAATCAGTTAGCTTAGCGGGCTTTAAAAAAGGTTTGGATAATTTCCTATAAGAGAATTTCATAGGTCATTATCGAGAGGGCTTGGGGAAATCTACTGCTTATTCTTAGGATAAACAGCATCAAATCTGTTTTATTCCTTGTGATCTAGCAAGGTACTTGGGACCTGGGTTGGCTACTGTTGGAAACAGGAAACTGGGCTTGATGGATCTTTGGTCTGTCCCAGTATGGCAATTCTTATGTTCTTACTTAATCTAAAAGGATTCTAGCTACACAAAATCAATTCTGTGGACTATATGCTAAAATTACCTAACAATTTCTAAATGCTAAAATTACCTAACAATTTCTAAAACTAGTAGAAGTCCCTCCCCCCCCAGTGCAAACATATCAACTGCTTACACAATAATTGGATTTTGAACTACAGTAAATTAAATAAGGCAAAAGGACAGCATACCCCATATACCAAATATTGATATATAGCAGTGTTTCTACTAAATATTATTTAGAAAAACTATCATTAAACATTAATCATCATTACTACTTTAGTTTGCCTTTGTACAAAGATCATTAGGATACTTAAAACCCTTTTATTTATTAGGTATGGTTAAGTGCTGTACCACTGGGCACACTCAGAATTCCTGCAGTAAGTGTAAATGTATCATGCGCAAATCCATGTGCTAAAAATAGTTTCTGTTCTTTGTTGAGGGGGTGTATCAGGGGATTGTTCTTGTGCCTCTAAAAAGAGTACATGTCCAGGTTTTCCTGGACGTATGGAAACCCTAGTCATAAGGAGCTGCAATGAGAATTGAACCTTGTTCCTTAGGATCTCAGTCTACTGCACTAACCATTTTGTTACTCCTCTAGCTGAATGCATATCTCACACCAGGGGGAAGCAGAATACATTGGCTTTTGGCAACAGGGAGAGTGATTTGCTGGTTTGGTTCATGTATGATTTCACATTATATCTCCTCATTAACTCATACAAACTTGGTTGAAGACTCTGAAAAGCTCCCTTTGTCTCGTGCCATTCTAGACAACTGCCTTGCATGTTCAACCTAAATCTAGCACTAGGTTAAGGAAAGAGAACAGATGGGAATGAAAAAGAAACAAGGAGAGATTAGCAGATGGGTTGCAGAAAGGAAACAAAGGAGAAAGGGAAAGAAATATGTAATGGAAAAAGAGAAAGAAAAAGCAGGATTAAAAAGAGGAATAGTGGGAAAGAAAAAACAAAAGAAAAAAGGAATACAACCTCTCTAATTTTCAGAAATAAGATTAATATAATAAATGAAGATCTCTTATATGTGGACTGATAGGGTAGTTCTTTTTTTTTAACTAAGCTTCTTTGTTTTTATTTGCGAAAATAATAAAAGGTATTTTATGTTATAATCAATATCCTATTGCTGAAAAATAAATTGCATGCAATTTAGTAAAATGTATGGATTAAAATTTAAAGTCAGCAGAGAATGATAATTCACTTTCCTGACTGATGCTGAAAGCTACGATGGACGTAGACACAATTCTCTTCTCTACTACTTATTGCATGACCTTGAAAAATCACCTATTGATTTGGGGTTAAGGTCCTGAAGGTTTATCCAGCTAAAATCAGGTTTTAACCAGGGAATTGCACCCATTTATAAATTTGCCGTCTTCAATCAGCTGCATTACTTTTAAAATTGTAGTCTACATTTATTTACCGTAGTCAGGTTATAAAAGAGTCGGTTTGAGGATTTTCTGGGACAGACTTTCACATTTAGCTGTTTTGCACAATCTCCAGGGCTAAAGATTTCAATTTTGTTGAGTAACCCCAGTGATTCTAATGGAAGCCTAACTTTATGAGTTCAACTCCAGCAAATGAATGTAGCCAAATGTTAAACCACATGATTAGATGGGGAAGTCTGGGTACTGATGTAAGGTAATCATATTAATCTACCAGGTTAATTGATTCAATCAGTAGACTTTTCAGTTGCAACCTCTTTACATTTAAATTGTGGTAATTTATTTGGGATAAGGGTATTAGAGATGTTTCCTTCATCTTATATAGCACAGTCTATGTTGATGACACAACATATATACAACAACCCACATATTCAACTTTTCCTTAAAAAATAAAAGATATTTGCCATGACTTAGAAAAGATCAGATAGGATGCATAAGGAAAGATGTTTGATCTTATTTGTTTCCTCTGCCCTCCAACACAGCTTACTGATTAACTGTTCCCCTTAACTGTATCTATGACATCCTGTTTGTCTGTCTTGCCTGTTTAGATTGTAAGCTCTTTCAAGCAGGGACTCTTTTAAGAACATAAGAATTGCTGCTGCTGGGTCAGACCAGTGGTTCATCGCGCCCAGCAGTCTGCTCACGCGGCTGCCCCCAGGTCAAAGACCTGTGCCCTAACCGAGACCAGCCCTACCTGCATTCGTTGTGATTCAGCAGGAACTTGTCCAACCTTGTCTTGAATCCCTGGAGGGTGTTTTTCCTTATAACAGACTCCAGAAGAGAATTCCAGTTCTCTATCACTCTATGGGTGAAGAAGAACTTCCTTACGTTTGTACGGAATCTATCCCCTTTTAACTTCAGAGAGTGCCCTCTCGTTCTCTCTGCCTTGGAGAGGGTGAACAACCTGTCTTTATCTACTGAGTCTATTCCCTTCATTATCTTACTCTTTGTGACTCTGTGCAGTGCTGCGTTCATCTGGTAACATTATAGAAATAATTAATAGTAGTAGTAGTAGTATTGCCTTCTTGATCATCTACAAACATGCCCACAGATATAATCAATGTTTTATCATTTACTGTATGTATGAAATGGCTATTGTAATGTTGGTATGTATATAAGTCTGTGTAAAGTGTATGCAGTCTGTAACCCACCTAGAACTCCACTCTGCGATGATTTGGTGGGATGTAAGACCACAAATAATATAACAAAATATGTATATATATTCTCTCTATTTATTTATGAAAACCCTCAGACCTAAATAGGGGGCTCTTTTACTAAAATGTGTTAAGAAATGGGCTCAGCCCATTTTTAACACATATTTAAAATATGGGATTTTTTTTTCTTTTTGCAAGTTCTGTGCTATATTTTCCATTAGCATGCAAGACCTACGAAAATATTAGGGGCCCTTTACTAGCATAGCATGTACTAGGGGTCTGATTCTATAAATGGTACCTTAGTTAGGCACCGCTAGGAGCAATAATTGAGGCCTCCTAACTAAAATCCATGCCTAACCTAAATTCAATCAATTAGCTTTAAATGGCATGATAATTAACCATGGATTTGAAGTTAATTGATTAAAAAAAATTTAAATTAAAAGTTAGGCACAGAATTCCATGTGGTGCCTAGTGACGTCTATGTAGAGGCCTATCACCACCTACCTGAAAAGTAGGCGTGGTTAGGGGACGGAGAATATACATTATTGGGTTAGGCGTTACTAGGCATCTAAGATAGGCACCTGTAAATTCGGGTAGTGAAAACTTGGCATAATGTAGCAGTACCTACCTTTATAGACTCAGTCCCTATATGTTATGTGGCCCATAGGTATAACATAGGTCATAGGTATCCCACGATATTCAAAATGATTTAACCAGTTGGTGATAGCCACTGACTGGTTAAATTGCAGATAGCCAGCTATCCCAGAATATTCAATGGGAGATAACTGGTTATCTTCATTGAATATTCACAATTAGCATATAACCACAAGCCGGCTATCGCAGGGTCGAGTCAAAGTAATGTCCCTACATTCGGTGCTAACCGGGCAAAGATAGCGCATAGATCTTATCTTTATGTGCTGGCCAATGCCTGGTTAGTTCTTAATTGGGCATGAGCTAGCTGGCCAGCAAAGACCAAGATATTGAATTCTATTCACTAGAAATGGCCTAGTGTAGACCCAAATATAAACTGAAATTTAAGGCACCTTTTACTAAGGTGTGGTAAATATTAGTGCTTGTTAAATGCTAGGAAGCCCATTGTATTCCTATTCTCTTCTAAACATTTAGCCCTTGCTAAATCCATTAGCACACCCTAGTATTTGTTTATATAATTTGTTTTCTATTCCATTGTCCCCGAAGAACTCAGAATGGGTTACAGGTTAAACATACATATTATATAGTTAACAGGTTAGAATTTGACATAATTACAGTACAAGTTTCTTTCATTTGAAAGGAAACTCTGGAATGAGAGGGCATAAGATAAAGTTAAGTGGTGAGAGGCTCAGGATTAATCTAAGGAAATACTTTTTTACAGAAAGGGTGGCACAGTCTCCTAGTAGATGTGGCGGAGACAGAGAATGTGTCTGATTTCAAGAAAGCCTGGGATAGGCACGTGGGATCTCTTAGAGAGAGGAAGAGATAATAGTTACTGTGGATAGGCAGACTGGAGGGGCCATTTGGCCTTTATTACATTACATTACATTAGTGCTTTCTATTCCGCTTTTACCTTGCGGTTCAAGGCAGATTACATAAGAATTGTTATGATCTTAAGAAGTACATATTGATAAAATATTAAGAAGTACTTAAGGAATAGTTTCAACATTTTCTAATTTGCTAAGGAGTAGTTGGTAATGCAGGAGGAATTCTGAACATTATTGATTGTGTTATATTGGTTTTATGTATTTTTTTGAAGAGTAGGGTTTTTGTTTCTTTTTTGAAGATTTTGTAGTCTGTGGTCGAAGTCAGAAGATTGGTGAGTTGTCAGTCCAGTTTCGCTGCTCTGGTGGCCAGTAGGTTGTCATACATTTTTCTTCGTTTGACATTTTTGGTTGGTGGGTGTGTGAATATTGTGTGGGTTCTCCTGTGTCTGTTTGAGGTGGAATGAGTTAGTCTATTCCAGTAGGTAGGGCTGTTTCCGTTTATAGCTTTGAATAGTAGGCAATGGAATTTGAAGTGTACTCTGGCTTGCATTGGGAGCCAGTGTGAGTTGTGGTATGCCTCTGTGAGATGGTTGTATTTTTTCAATGAATTGATAAGTCTTAGGGCTGGGTTTTGTATTGAAGTTGTTTCATCGTTGTTGCTGGGCAGGGGAGATAAAGTATGTTGCAGTAGTCTATTAGGCCTAGGATTAGTGATTGAACCATGAGTTGGAATTGTTTTCTATCAAAGAATTTTTGAACTTGTCTTGAGTTTCTCATAGTGGCGAATGATGTTTTTATTATTTTGTTGATTTGTGGTTGCATGGTACAGCCTCTGTCTATCAGCACTCCAAGGAGTTTTAGCGTGGGTTGAATGGGGTATGAGTTCGAGTTTATCACTAGGTTAGTCAAAGTTGGGGGTTTGCTGTTTTCAAGGAGGATGAAGTTTTGTTTTGTCCGGGTTAAGTTTTAGTTTGTGTTATTTCATCCATGTTACTACTGTTTCCAGTATTCTGTGTATTGTGCCTATCATGGAGGGCTCAAGATGGTCGAAGGGGAGGAGTATGGTAATATCATCTGCATAGCTGTAGGAGGTAATGCTCAGTTTGTCTAGGTAGAAGCTTAGGGAGGCAATGTATAGGTTGAAGAGTGTGAGAGACAGGGGTGATCCTTGTGGCACTCCACATGGGTTGGACCATGGTTCTGATTTTTCTTTGTTTGTTTTGACTCTTTAAGTTCTGGATTGTAGGAATCCTTTAAACCATGTTAGTACTTTTCCTGTAATTCCTATTGAGTCTAGAGTTTGTAAGAGGATGTCGTGGTCTACTAGATCAAAGGCTGCGAAGAGGTCTAGTTGTATGATCATTATTTTCTTCCCTGTGAAGAGGTGTTGTCTCGCGATGTCCATGAGTGTTCCTAGTAGGGTCTCAGTGCTGTAATTACTTCTGAAGTCAGACTGTGTGGGGTGGAGTAAGTTGTGGTTCTCTAGATATACATTTAGGACTTTAGCTACTAGGCCTTCCATTAGTTTGACATAAAGTGGGATTGAGTCTAAGGGTCTGTAGTTGAATGGTTGGTCTGTTGCTCCTTTTGGGTCTTTTAGGATTGGGGTTATGATGATTTCACTGAGGTTTTGTGGGAACTGGCCATCTGTGAGTAGGGTTTGTATCCATTGTATGAGCAGAGTGTTGAATAGCGTACTGGAGGTTTTCAATAGGTATGGTGGGCAGTGGTTAAGTTCACAGGCTGCGGGACTGTATTTGTTATATAGTTTGTTGAAGTCTGACCATTGTATAGGTGAGAAGTGGGGCCAGGTTCTGCCTGCTGCTATCGATTCTTTTTATGTGGGGGAAGTTGAAATTTATTCTAGGTAAGTAAGTGTTCCATTAAATATGGCTCTGATATTTTTGATCTTATTTTTGAAGTATGTGGCTAATAAGGTAGCTGAGGGAGAGGGAAGTTGTTATTGGTCAGATATGGTGTGGTTTCTATGAGTTCTTTTAGTAACTGGAATAGATTTTTTTTGTTTTGGGATCCTTCTCCTATTTGCTTTGTGTAGTATGTCTTTCTTTTTTATTTCAGCTTTTGTTTGTATTTTTGGTGTAGTGTTCTCCATGCTGTTTTTGTGGAATCTTGCCTACTTTTTCTCCATTTTCTTTCTAGTTGTCTGCATTGTCTTTTGAGTTGGAGTAGTTCATTGTTGAACCATTTGTCTGATTTTCTATGGATTCTGGTTTTGGATTGTTCTGGGGCTAGCTCATCTAGGGTTGCTGTACTTAGAAGGCTCCATTGTGAGATGAAGTCTTTGGGGTTGTAGTCTTGGATTAAGGTGTCTGTTTTTGTCCAGAATTTGGTGGGGTCGATATGTGGATGTGAGTTGTAAGTTATTTTTTGTGTAATTGGTTTGCTTTTGTTTTTGGTCCAGTTGATTTTGAAGGTGTACGTTTAATGGTCAGACCATAGGGATCGGTACCAGTATCCATTTGATGTGTGGATTTCTGGTTGAGTGGGCTGTTGAGACTGTTGGGACATGTAGGCTGCAATGTCCAGTTGGTGTCCTTTTTCATGTGTGGTTTGAGGGTCTAGTATCTTGTATGTTAGGGCCTCGAAGTATGCTAATAAGTTTTCAACTTGTTTGTGGGATTGGTTTTCGAGGTGGAAGTTGAGGTCTCCTAGAATTAAGTTGTAGGTTGTCGTTAATGAGTTTCGGTAGATGAAATCTTCGAATTTTGATTTTGCTGTGTTCCAGTTTCCTGGAGTTATGTAGCAGAGCATGCAAGTTAGTGTTCCTTTGAGTGATGTGCTTGAGAGTTGACAGGCTAGTAGAACCATGTATGGGGTGATTGTTTTGTCTTGTATTTTTAGGTCTAAGGTGGTTTTGGCTATGATGATGATTCTGTCATCATGTTTCTATGTTATGCATGTTTCTATGTTAGACATGACTGTATCCTAACTTGACACAAACTAGGGGTCTAGTATCATCAAATACAGAGGTTCCAGGTTACAATTTGCCATAGTTATACTTAACAGTGCATGTTTTTTCAATACAAGTTTTTATCCTAATGTGACACATTGAGATCTAGTGTCAATGTACATTTCACTGCAATCAATTGGTCATGGGCAAGTAATGGCTACTACTCCTCCTCCTTTTTGGCGTGTACGGGAGCCTGCTAAAGCTTGATAGTCTAAGGGACATATCATACCTAGTGTAACTCCATCATTGTCTTTAGGCCAGGTTTTAGTAATCAGAAATATGGCCCAGTTTTTATCTGTGAGGTCATTTAGTATGATGTCTTTGTTATTTACTGACCTGGCATTTATGAGGGTGATAGGTTTTTAGTTGTGGGGGTGTATGAGAAAATGGGGATTCCTCTTAGGTTGTGGGGGCAGTGTTGGAAGAGTTTTTTCTGAGGGGAGTTTTTTGGGTCAGCATAACTGCCCTGGTTGATGATGACTGGGATAGGAAAGCACATGATAGGTAAGATTATTATATTTAAGGTATAGCATTTGTGTTGTTGAATTATATTTTTAATTTTGTTACCTTTATTCTGTGTAGGTTGGATTTGGCTGGGTAACAGGTGAAGGGTGATTGGGGGTGGAGGGGTAAATCTACTGTATATATGTAATGTGAGCCTATAGGTGGTGGGATTAGAGGAAGGTGGGAGGGCCTGGCCAAGATCTCCTAGAAGGTAGCCTATACTTTAACAAGGGGCAATTTTCAGAAGTAAGTGTCCCTGCAGAGAGCCAAAAGTTTCAAGAGTTGAGATTTGCTTTACAGGTGGAAATAGCTAAGTTTATATGAGAGCTGGAAAGTTGTATAATGGGTTTGGGTTAACAAGCTTTAGGCTATTTGTTTTCTAAGGAGGGGAGAAAGAGTCACCCAGTCTGGATTCTGGAAAGATAAAAGATATGCAGTGTGAGGGGGAAAAGACAGAAGTAAATGCAAAGCTAATTACAATGAACTATAAAATATATGCAGCAGTTTTATACATTTAATAAAAGCATACTTTTTTTTTTATATAAATCTTTATTGATTTTTAAACTAAAAACAATGCCAAACAAATAAAGAACAATGCACTATTATCTGTACAGGGAACTTATATATCATTTGAGATTTTCAAATTTCATATATTAAATAATAATACAATTTAACATAATATATGTTTTAAATAATTCTTAAAGTTACCTAAATGTCACCATCAGTATTTATTTATTTCCCTCCCTTCCCCTCTCCCCCCATGGATGTGTATGGGAAATGTTTAAAAGAAATATTATCATACCTCCATAAATTTAGTCATTTTTAGCATACATTTTCAGACTTAAGTGTCCCTGTAGAGAGCCAAAAGTTGCAAGAGATGAAAATTACTTTCCAGGTGGAAATACCTGGATTCCTTGATATTTTATGCCTTTTGTGGCCCCCCAATTTTTGTTGACATTTGAGTATGTATGGCAAATGCCATTATTCTAAACAATTACATACACAATGGGTGCATAAATGTTAATGCCTATGTCATAACATTTCCCCTTTGTGCTTACATACTAAGGATCTATACTAATATAGGTTGCTTAAGTAATTGATGTCAACTAGTGTGACGCTAAGCACAATTCTATAAAAGTTAGTCACACTGTAAGTGGTGTTAGGCATTGCTAGGCATCCTAACTTTAAGTGTACCGTATTTATGCCATGGTTTTCTTCACCTACATACTTGCGCCTAAACGGTGCCAAATTCAAAAAGAGATGCGTAACTCAAAAACATGCCCACAATCCACCCCTAATCACTTTTAGGTAGGTACTTTGGACTAGGCGCCTACATTTTATAGAATCGTGTTTTTCGAGTTAGGCACCTAACTTTCAATTAAGTCCAATTAATGGCAATTAGCAGGTGTTAAGTGCCAATTATCAATGCTGATTAAGCCTATTAATCAATTAACACCCCCCTTTATTAAGCTATTGTAGAGGTTTCTACTGCGGCCTGGAGCGCTAAATGCTCTGACGCTCATAAAATTCCTATGTGCGTCAGAGCATTTCGTGCACGAGTATTGGTAGAAGCACCACCACAGTCACCTTCACATCATTTTTACTTCTCATTTATCTTTCTTATTTCATTTCATCATATCTTATCCCCTTTAGAACCCCTGAGGAAGGCGGTCTCGCCGAAACACTGGCCATGCAAAAAAAATGGGTCCGTCAGGACAATCATACGTGCATTACTAATTCAGACTTTTATTTGTATTTTTATTGTGAAGAGCGAATAAAAATCATCTTTCAGAACATCCACATCCACAGTCTGTTGTTTTTATCTTTGGATTGTTTTTGCTGTGGATCATTGGGTCTCCCATTTTGTTTTTTACAGTAGAAGTCTCTGCCCCGGCGTAGTAAAAGGAGGGGTAAGTTAGGTGCCTGCATTGGCTAGGCAGAACGATGTAGATGCCTAACTTTAGGTAGACTATATAGAATTTGCCAATAAGAGCTTAATTCTGTGTGGCCAATATTAAGGCTAATACACTAATATGCATTGGAAATATATGGGCGCTTTCAATGTTCTTGCTAAAAAAAGGCCATTATTTATTTGACTTGCCACTTTGCACAGCATGGATGCTTCTGACATCATTGTTCTAAGATATTTTACAGCTATAACAAAGTTTCATAAGTGTGGTTTGAAAGCTTAAATCTAGTCTAAATTATAGTGAATTACAATCACCATTTAACACAGCAACTATATCCAGCATTTGCTTCTTTTCCAGGAATGGACTTTGTTTTGTTTAGATAAAAAAAATAGTTGCTATTGTTTGTTTTAGCAGCATTGACGTTAAAACTAAAGTACCTGATACTCTGAGCTGAATGTAGGAGGGTAAATGGCATTAAGTTCACACCATTGAGGCTGAGGCAATGGTTAATTTAAGACAATGCAAAGAAATCAACCAGAGTTCATCTGCTGTTTCAGATTCCTGTTGCTTCTCTCTTTTTCCATTGCGGTTTCCCTATATTTATTCATCCCTTTCCCTACAATTGCTTGCTGCCAACTCTAATGACAGTGGGTATGTACTTATTTGGTTTTATTTAAATTGTACATTCTTCAGCCTCCATTTCTCATCCTCTTTAGCATTATACTGATTGAATAGTTTCTCTTTGATGAAAATTTGCTCAAGACTGTGCATGTATGAAAGTGCCCCAATAAGATGGTTATTTCTTCAATAATGCGCTAACTTGGAATCGCATATAGCTCATAAATACCTCTTATTCCAAGTATTGTAATATATGATTCAACCACTCTTAATAGCTATACATTTCATAACTTTACTGAATCTTCAGACTTCAGAAACACCACTCATCGCTCAAATGTTTATCATAGCGATAAGCTTAACGTGTTGCCACCTTACTGGCCCACTTTTTTTATCCTAATCAGATTTCAGTGATTAAAGTGCAGTTTTTAAAGTGCAATCGTTTCAAAGTGCTTAAAAAGTGCCTTAAAGTGCTACTAGTCAAATGTTTTTACATATGTACTAAAGGCTTATGACTTATCTCAGTTTTTATGATCGGGGAAATTCAGATCTGACATATTTCATGTATTCAACGCTTTATCAAGGATCGTTTCCCACAATCACTCCATCGTCACCCGACCATTCGTTTACAATGCGTCAATTGTAAATGAATGGTCAGGTGATGGAGTGATTTTGGGAAACGATCCTTGATAAAGCGTTGAATACACAAAACATGTCAGATCCGAGTTTTCCTGCTCATAAAAACTGAAATAAGTCATAAGCCTTTAGGATCCGAGTTTCCCCGATCATAAGTCACAAGCCTTTAGTATATATGCAAGAGCATTTGACTAGTAGCACTTTAAGGCACTTTTTAAGCACTTTGAAACTATTGCATTTTAAAAACTGCACTTTAAACATTGAAATCGCGGTATACAAACCTAAGGTTTAGTTTAGTTTAGTTTTAGTTTAGAATAAAAATGTGGGTCAGTGAGGAGACAACACGTTAAGCTTATCGCTATGATAAAATTTTGAGCGATGAGTGGTGTTTCTGAGGTCTGAAGATTTAGTAAAGTTATGAAATGTATAGCTATTAAGAGTGGTTGAATCATATATTACAACTAGTCTTTAAGCCCGTTACATTAACGGGTGCTAGAATACTGTTCACCCTCTATGTTGCCCCTTCCATTCACTGCCCTCTCTTCTCTTTCTATTTCTCTCTTTCTCTCCCATATGGCCTCTCTCCATCTCCTCCTTCCTTTTACCTTGGTCTGGCATACCTTCCTCCTTCCCTCCAAGCCATTCTCTCCCCCTCTGCTCCCTTTCCTCATTTAACTACTTCATTGGTCAGCAGCAGCATTCACAATTCATTGCTGTTGCAGGCTTCAGGTCTTTCTCTCTGGCCGGTCCTGTCTTCATGAAAACAGGAAGTAGGCAGGACCGGGCAGAGAGGAAGGCCTGAAGCCAGCAACAGCAGCGAATTGTAAACGCTGCTGCTGCCTGAAGCACCCGAGGCAGACGCTTCTCTCCCCTCCCAGCCCAACCCCCGCTGACTCTGCGACCCTCCCAGCAAGATGACTTTAATATCAAACCTCCCTCCAGTGTTGGCAGTCGCTGCACGTTAAACAGGCTGTTTCGGCTTTCTTCTGCCGTTGAGGCTCTCTGTTGCGTCATTGATGACATAATCAGTGACACAGCAAAGGGACTCAACTGCAGGAGAAAGGCCGAAGCAGCCTGTTTAACGTGCAGCGAGTGCGACGCTGGAGGGATGTTTGTACCGGTGCAGAAGCGATATGTCTCTCCCCCTCCAGTACCTGTGCAGCACTTTGCTGCGGCGCATCCTCCCATGGGGGGGGGGGTTGCACAGTGGGAGCGGGTGAGAGCGGCGATCTCCAGTTGGGGGGGAGGGGGGTGAGAGCGGCGATCTCCAGTTGGGGGGGTTGCACAGTGGGAGCGGGTGTGAGCGGCGATCTCCAGTTGGGGGGGAAGGGGGGGAGAGCGGCGATCTCCAGTTGGGTGGGGGTTTGCACAGTAGGAGCGGGTGAGAGCGGCGATCTCCAGTTGGGGGGGGGAGGGGGTTGAGAGCGGCAATCTCCAGTTGGGGGGGGGTGGGTTTGCACAGTGGGAGCGGGTGAGAGCGGCGATCTCCAGTTGGGGGGGAGGGGGTTGAGAGCGGCGATCTCCAGTTGGGTTTTTTAAATTTTTTTTGTTTTAAGTTGAAAGCCGGCCCTGCAGTTCCTCTCTCGATCCTGGTGTAGTTCGAGAGAGGAGCCGGTACCATTGACAGTGAGAGGCGGGGGTGAGGAAGGCCGCTGCAGATGTGTAATTTTTTATTTTTATTTGAAAGCTGCCGCGAGCAAGTGGTGACGTAAAACCCGCGCATGCGCAATCGTGTTTTCGCGACGGATCAGGGAACACGTTTTTTTTAGTGCGCATGCGCGGCCTACCATTTTATTATATTAGATACTTGAAATAAGAGGTATGTACGAAAGTGCCCACATACATTGTACCTGGTAAGTCTGTGAATGGACTTAAGCAAGAAAAACTCGGCAGGTAAATTTGAGCATTATATAAGAACATAAGAATAGCCTTACTGGGTCAGACCAATGGTCCATCAAGCCCAGTAGCCTGTTCTCATTGTGGCCAATCCAGGTCACTAGTACCTGGCCAAAACCCAAGGAGTAGCAACATTCCATTCAGAATCGTAAAGAATAGCAAGATTCTGGAATCCCAAAGAGTAGCAACATTCCATGCTACCAATACAAGGCAAGCAGCATTTTGTACATTAAATATGTATTGTTCACTCCCACTTTTCCAATAACATGCTACTTCCAGCCTCTACTCTTGTTGTGCTTATTTACTGTCTCTCCTTTCATCTCAACTACTTTGTGCTCCTTCCTGCTTTCTCTGTTCTTCTGATAGTTAATGCAATGGGCTGGGACATAGAGAACTGGGGCTGAGTCCCATTGCAGCCCATCCCCCCCCCCCCGCCACTTTTACTAAACCACGATAGCAGTTGTTTGCGCAGGGAGCCCTGCTGAATGCTCCATGCTGCTCACGATGCTCATAGAATTCCTATGAGCAGTGCAGAGTATTCAGCAGGGCTCCCTGCGCTAATAACCACTATCACAGTTTAATAAAAGGGGGGTTTATTTATTTATTCATCCATTCATTCATTTTTCTATACCATTCCCCCACGGGAGCTCAGAACAGTTTACATGAATTTATTCAGGTACTCAAGCATTTTCCCCAGACAGCCCTGGCCCGATGGGACCCATTTTGCCACACTTAACCAGCATGATCAAGGGTTCTCACAGGCTGCTGAAATACTCTTGCTCTGCCGCCAAACACTGTCTCTCCCAGGGCTACTATCATCAATAACAGTGCCATTATGACTGCAAGCATCTACAATAAGTGTGGGCTGGCATTAGAAGCATGTTTAAGAAAATTTGTTTCACATGCAGCAAGAATTAACACTTTTCATGACTATAATATAATGAAAAGAATAAATATAAAAATTTTCAACAAAAAAATTTAAAAATTTGAATACAAAAATTAATATATAAAAATAACACTGAGGTGTTTTGGGTTTTTTTTTTTAGGATCTATGATAGAAAAGTGGAACCTTGAGAAAATTTGGTTAAGATTCATCCTGATTAATCAAGCAGGTTTATGAGATCCTTTTTCTCTTGATAGATCACTCATTATTGTGAAGGTCTCAGATTTTCCCACTGACATCTTTTTTTGAACAGTAGTTTAGAACCTACAACCCCGTTCTAACCACTGTGCCACATTTTCAGACATAATATGGCAAAAGAAAGCATAACAAATACTGTGTGACAAAGACGGCAAACCATAGTTAAAGCATGGTATCACACCACATTTTCTTTTTTTTTGACCAAGGGGCATAGTTATTATTTATTTATTTATTTATAACATTTATATACTACTTATAACCTAAGTGGTATATATTCAGGTTCTCAAACATTTTTCCCAATCTGTTCTGGCAAGCTCACACTATCTAATATGCCTGTGTAGCATGATTTGCAAATATCTACCACACTTCGTACACAAATTGGTCTCTCTTTATACTATCTACCACACTCCGTACACAAATTGTCTCTCTTTTCCCCTCCCCCTCTTTTCCTTTCTCTTACATTCTTTCAAGGTTTAATAAGTATTTTGTATATAGTAAGTGCATCCTTGGTAGACTGTGTGCTTTTATTCCCAATTATTATATGTAGTGTTAGAGGTAAATCATTTAAGTGCTTGAAATTATGGATTTAAAGTAAAAATGATTTCTAACTGGGATTCTAAAAAGTCTGAAGTCCACCCCTGCCTCAGACATCTTATCCAGGTGCTGTGCTAACAGCACCTATTCCAAAAGACATGGCCAGACAGAGGCAGCTAAGTGCCCACTGTCTGCCAGAAAATCCCATCATGACATCACCGAAATAAAGACTGCCCTGCTCTGTGATACACTATGTTATGATTGGATATGGGATAGAGACAGCCCCTGCTTTTTGATGTATCCTGGGAATCCTCCCCACATCTATAAAGCATGGATATCCTCACTCTTACCATCTTCCTTTGGACCAGTGCTGGACTAAGCTGCAGCCCCTGCAAACATGTGCTGTTCTGCAAAAATGTGTTCGGCCTTCTAAGGACATTTCAATCACCAATGTGAGTAACTTTGAACCTTGAATCTTAAAGGAACTTTGTCTGTGGATGTCTGTTAATTCCTAGCTCAAAAGGTCCCATTTGTAACAACTGCCTACCTGCTTGGTTTTCAATGCTCTCAAATACATTTTCTGTTTGCTTATATATGTTACATTATATTACATTACATTAGTGATTTCTATTCCACCATTACCTTGCGGTTCAAGGCGGATTACATAAGAATTGTCGTGAAGTTACAAGATATATAGGCGGATTACATAAGAATTGTCAAGAAATTAAGGTAATACATGTTGGGTAATTTGACTATTTTAGATTTGATAAACATAGAAACATAGAATATGAAGACAGAAAAGGGCCATCGGCCCAACAAGTCTGCCCACTCAAGAACCCTCCCCCTTAAGCACTTCCTCAAAGTGAACCCACATGTTTATCCCATTTTTTCTTAAAATCAAGCACGTTGCTGGCCTCAACTACCGGTTTTAATCAAGCAAGCTAACTTCCCCCCCAAAAAAATTAATAGTTCTTTATAATATGTATCTCTCTAAGCCATAGAGGGATATATATTATTGGTAGAGAATAATAATAAGTATTAGAACATATTTTAATGAACGTTGGGAAGTGTTTGTAATATTTTAATGGTGTAAAGAACGTGGGCAGTAATTAGTAACATAATACCTGGGGCAATGGGAGATTAAGTGACTTGTTCAGGGTCACAAGAAACAGTGTGAGATTTGAACCCACAACCTGAACCACTGCACTACACACTCCCCAGTGTGGGCTTCTGTTAAGACATTTCAGTAGCAACCTCTTTACATTTAAATTACTCGTGCTATTTTACACAGGTTCCATTTTATGCAATGAGACCTAGTTACTGTACTAATAACCAGGGTTAACAGTAAAATAACAAATCTTAGCAGTAGCTCATGTTCATAATTTTCTCCTCCGATATTTGGCCTTTACTAGTCTTGATCCTAGAATTATATATATGTTTTGCAGTTTTCATTTGTTTTATGTGCTGACCTATAAAGTGTTTTATCAAAGTTCAATAAGGCGACAGAGTTCATGTGGGTGAACAGGTACTTGTGAGAGAAACAAAACCTTTTAATAAGGATAAAGTGTTAGAGTAGGTTGAGTGAAGTATGCACAGGGATTTTATGTTGAAATCGCTGAGTGTTCTTTAATCCATATATTTTGACTTAAAAAGTATGTGGGGGAAAATAATTCCCACAGAACAAACCTGCTGTGAAGAGGGTGTTGCTTTGAAGATCAGCATTAGGCTCATGAGTATAAACTGTAAACAAACCTAAAAGCACTTCAGGAAATATAAAAATGTTCCTCAAAATAAATATCTAGTACAACTAACATACTGAAATGTGTTTTCCTAAAACAAGCTTGAAGAAGGAACTTTTACTTCTGTTGAATTAAATTAGGGCAAAGAGGAAGACATGTGAACTATTGAATTGCTTTCCTTATTTTGAGTTTATCATGCCTCTGTTCTACTTATCGATTGAGAGGCACTTCATAATCTCCCATATGAGGACTAAGATGAAGAGAATATAGAGAGGTTGAAAAGTGAGGCAGCCATCACCATGGTTCTTCTTATGACATCTAGTTAAATAAAAGTATACATAAAGACTTGACCATTGGGACATATCATGAAAAACAACTCAAAGGAGCACGCCTTTTTGCTACAACATTCTCTTGGAAGATTATTGAAATGATTGGGTCCAAAATCCTTAAGAAACTGATAGCTTGATTTTGTAAGTGCAAAAACTCTTTCCTAAGTGCAAAAGCTCTTTCCTTCCGTCTCCCTGTATGTTAGACCTTAGTGGGGCTACTAAAATGGCATGTGGTCTTCATCATAAGGTGTATGGGGACAGACTTAAAGATCTCAATCTGTATACTTTGGAGGAAAGGCGAGAGGGGGGAGATATGATAGAGATGTTTAAATACCTGCGTAATGTAAATGTACATGAGTCGAGTCTCTTTCATTTGAAAGGAAACTCTACAATGAGAGGGCATAGGATGAAGTTAAGAGGTGATAGGCTCCGGAGTAATCTGAGGAAATACTTTTTTATGGAAAGAGTGGCAGATGCATGGAACAGTCTCCCGGAAGAGGTGGTGGAAACAGAGACTGTGTCTAAATTGAAGAGGGCCTAGTATAGGCACATGGGATCTCTTGGAGAGAGAAAGAGATAATGGTTACTGCAGATGGGCAGACTAGATGGACCATTTGGCCTTTATCTGCCATCATGTTTCTATGTTTGTGGAAGAGTCACGCCTAATGACTAAAGAGTAAAGTTACTAGGTTTGATGATTATGTTGCCAAGGAAAAGAGGGGGGGGGGGGGCACCGGCAGGAGGGAGTAGCCATCTCTCTTGCCGGCTGCTGTGGTCTAGGCAAAGATAGGCAGCTAAAATGTAGGCCCTTTGCACTTAACTTAGGTGCTGGTAGGGTGCTTACCTGTGCCTAAGTTAAGGCACCATTTAAAGACTATGGACCTCTTTGCTTTATTTATTTGAATTATTTTCATTTTCTATATGTAGCAGACTAAGAAGCTTATAAATTTAACCTAGAAACAAATTGAAAAGCATGCGACCCAATATTAGCCCATGTCAGTAAGCAGCTTGAAAACGTCTCACAGCCCTGAGCTGAAATAACCTCAGATATTCAATGCTGGGGATGTCTAGCTTTTGGCATTGGATAACATTAGGACAATTTTATGCTGTTCCAATTTTATCCAAATACTTAGTGGACTGAATATTATAACCAACTGACTAAATAGGGGCTCTGCCCAAACTCCACCCTCCAACCCCCCTAACCTAATCAGTAACGAAAAGTCATTTTGAGCCACCATTCAGTGGCACCAACCAGTTAAATGCTGCTGAAACAGCGGCAGCCTTCCAGCTCAGTGGGATTTACATGGACAGTAAAATTTCCTACATGGTTAAAACTCTTTGAATTCAGAGTCCATGAGGTGGAAAAGACAAACAGATGTAGAATATAAATACATAATATTGGCAAATAGGATTTTAGATGTGCAATGCAAACCACATATCAACATAAGGTTTCAACTTCACCAGATCTATAGTTCTTTGCAGGTGCTCCACAGAGGTATTGAAATGAAGCGATGCTATTATGACTTGAACAGTTCCAAATTCACAAACAGCAATAAAACGAAGTCCTGTGGAATGTTAAAGTGAAATAAGATGGAAAATGAATGTGTATTTTTATAGCACTGAGTCAGTCAGGCCAGTATAATGTCACTACTATTGGAGTTTTTTGCCCAAAAGGAGCAAAAAGGCTTTGTTGTATCACACAACAATTTGATGCATTGCCCTGGATTTGTTGACCGATGATTTATGTGTCAGGTGCCTGAGGTAACCACTTTCAATTTTTCTGCAATTAAGGAGGGCAGGCCAGTGACAAAGAGTCTTTCTGTACTGTTTTGGTTTAAGCTATTATCAGTTAGATATTTTAAAGCTAATTCATCTTCCTTTGGAACCAGGGGTATAGGCTGATAAATCAATTTGAACCTGTTTGTTGGGAGCTGATTACAAGGTTGCTGTGCTATAGAAAATGTTTGACCACAGTTTCTCAATTTCATATTTTATCGAACAGCTGGTAATGTATCATCACTAATCCAAATGCAAAGAAGTATCATGGAAAGGGAAAGGATTCTATTTATAATAAATCACTGACAGGGAAATTCTGACCTTTATATTTCAAACAAGGAATTTTATTGTTGGATCATAGACAAACAGAAGTTTTCATCTGTTTCTTAATCTATTGCAGAAGAAATTCAGAATCTATAGGGGAAAATTAGAATAATACAAAGTGTAAAACTGACAGCAGTATTTTATAATATATAATTGGAAACTGGTTATAAAAACAGAGTCCAGAATCAAAAAGACTACAGATAAGTACAAGTGAGGCTCAGTGTGCTACTTGCATGGTACTCCGGATTATTGTAATGTTATTTACTTGGGATCCTTAAAAAAAAACCAAACAAAAAAAAACATCAAGAGATTAAGAATTATTCAAAACATAGTGATTCGACTAATTTCTGGTCTGAAATAATCTGAACATATCACCCCATATTATAAAAAATTACACTGGTTACTAGTCGAAGCCAGGATTATATTCAAATTTGCATGTCTGTGTTATACGACATTGTTAGGTTTTGCACCTATTTACCTTTCAAAACATTTTGTATTTATGACATACACGTGGAACTTCTTTATTCTCATTTCCCACGTTGAAAGGGTGTGTTTATAAAGATTCCTTGACAAAACTTTATCTTATCAGGCTGATATTTGGGGTAAAACTATAAGTGAACTGTTAATTTCTTCTACATATCAATCATTTAGAAGATATCTGAAAAATTACTTATATGATAAATTTATTTAAATTATCTTAGTGATGTATTTCAGGCATGTGTTCATGTATGTATTTTTGCTGTTGCTTGACAGCTTCTCTTAATATAAACTGCTTTGAACTGCAAGGTACTGTGGATATAAATAAATTATTATTATTATTATTGCATAGTGCTGGGGTAGGGAAGGAGCTGGCTCCTTTTACTAAAGTGCGCTAGCATTTTTAGTGCACACTACATTGCTGTGTGCGCTAACCTCGCGCTACATTGCCAAAAACTAACGCCAGCTCATTGGAGGCGCTAGCATATAGCGCATGCGGCATTGAAATGCCACACGGCAATATAGCGCACACTAAAAACGCTAGCATACCTTAGTAAAAGGAGCCCATACTTTATTCAAATGTGTTATACCGCCTGGCTATCAAGAATCATAACGGTTTACAATTAATATGTATTTGATTTATCCATGAATACATTATTCTATTCAGCTGAATAGTGATTTAAATTTAAATATGAATAATTTAGGCTCTACTGTGCTAAATATTACTGAAATAAACTACTAGTAATCATTTTTACAATGCTACCAGATGTATGTAGTGCTGTATACATTACATGCAGGTATTTTTTACTAGGCCTACAATCTAAGTGTTTATATTTTTGTACCTGGAGCAATAGAGGGTTAACCCCCTTCCCCCCCCCTTTTTACAAAATCGTAGCGTGGTTATTAGTGTCGGCCACAGCTGTAACAGATCCGACGCTCAAGGGGGGGGTAAGTGACTTGTCTAGGGTCACAAAAAACTGCACTGGGAAGTCAGCCCAGTTCCCTAGGATCTCAGCCTGCTGCACTAACCATTAGGCTACTCTTCGACTCCAAATTTACCCAGACTGGAGTCATTCAGAGAGGTCTTGAGGGAGAGGCTTCCAGGAGACAGACTCCCTAGCAGTGGGTTGAATTAGAGCCCTGGGAAAGAAGAGAGCATGTGAGATCTTCTATGTGAGATGGCTAATGTCTGTTCGGCTGAGGCAAGCCACTTATATCCCTTGAATATTGTGAAAGCTAGTCCCTTGACCAAAGACTGATGAACTGCCTAGAGTACTGCCTAGAGAATGGTTAACTGCCTAGAGAATAAGGTTAACTGCCTAGAGATTAAGGACTAACTGCCTAGAGAATAAGGACTGTTCAAGTTGGAATGAGATATAAAAGTGCAGAGTATATCTTTGCTTTCCTTGAGCCTATGAGGGAATAGGCTCAGTTATGTGAACAAATAAAAGCCTTTCATTATACCTTTCAAGACTGTCTAGATTGTGTTTGTGTGTGAGTACATAGGATTTACTGGAAAATCCAGTCAGGAATCCTACAACATATATATTATTTTGAAAGGAAATAACATTCACACAGTAATCTTTTGCACACTTCCATGCATGATTTCCCTATAAGCAATGCTTGAATACTTATACTGTGGGAATTAGACACTCTTGTTATAGAACAGTTTGCCGTCAGATGAGTGCGCAAAATTAAATTAGTGCCAATTAACTTCAATAATTGATTGTTTAGGCCAATTTAATTTGTAGTTAATGACTCATTAAGTCAGTTGCTTGTGTGTCTTGGATCTGTTCCGAATTTTGATACTGAAATTTTGGACCATATCGAGAATCCAAAGGTTTGATCTTATGAAAAGTCACCACTGGTATCCAGGCCTAGCTCAACAAACTAGGAGCCACAGGTATGTAGTATGTAGTAGTATGATAGAAGGAATGGCAAATATTGACATTTATTTATTTAGATTTATCTCAGTAATAGCTCAATGTGAGTTCCATTCAGGTTCACTAAGGGGCTCATAATTGAAACAGAAATGCGTCTAAAAACTCGCTCTAATCGGCACTTGGATGACCTAAAAGACAGATCATCCAAGTGCCGATAATCAAAATGGATTTTTAAACATATCCAGAGACTTTTTAGGCCTCTGAGTCCCATTGTGCGCCCAGAGCTGAAAGGTGTATTTTTGAAGGAGTGGTTAGGGTGGGATGTGGGCAAACCTAGACTTAGTCATACTGCAGAGATAATCGAAAGTTTGACGAGGCTGCCTGGACGGAACTTATACGTTGTGACTTAGGTGAACTAAAAACAGGTCTAAGTGCCCAGAAGGTATCCAAAGTGATCAGATAACCACTGCAGACACAAAGTACAGACCCTCACATACTCCCCCAGTGATCACAGACCCTCCCCCCACCATACAAATTGGAATAAAAACGTTCATACCTGCCTCCAGAATATCAGCACCTGGCATCGGAAAGCCTAGTAGAGCTGTACAGAGGTGGCTTAAGTAGTCTGGGGGAAGGGCTAATGAACCATAGAGAGGAGGACCCAGGCCCATAAGGCACTGAATTCATGATGGAAAATGTGAGTCCACCAACCTCCCCCCCCCCAAGCCTACTGTAGTGCCATAGAGGTGGCACCTACAGCCATAAGGGCTATTGGGGTTGTAGACAGATGGGTATAGTAAATTTTAGGGGTCTCACCATGACCTGCAAGGAAGTTGTGGTGAGATGTTTATGTGACACCCTTTTTGTGAAGTTCACAGCAGTGCCCTGTAAGGTGCCCCACTAGTCTGTTGCCATGTCTGGGTAGCCAGTCCATCAGTTTGCTGGCCCCTCCCACATCTAAAAGGTCTTGTTCTATGCATTTTGGCTTAGACAATTTTTGGACGAGTTTGTAGTATAAAGATAGACGTACTAGCGGTCTGGATTATCAAACGGCTGAACATAGAAAAAGAAGATTTTTTTAAAAAAAACCATTTTGGATGTATTTTTTTGAGAATGGACTTTGGATGCTGCCGATTTTGGGCGTCTAGCACCTTAAGCCCAAAACGGACTTAGACGTATGTTTTGATTATGTCCCTCCACTTCTTTCTATGTGTTAACTGCAGTTTGCAGTCCATAATCATTCTCTGCCTAAGATCCACTCAACATGTAGTTAAAACACAAGTTATTCAATACTGTCATGCCACTGAAATAACAGTTACCCTGATTGTCCAGTAATATTTACCATGTGCTAATTTGCACATTGACTGCTTAGCATGGCTTAGTAAAAAGGCCCCTAAGCTCGTACATGAGAATTAACCCCCCCCCCTTTTACAAAACTATAGCATGTTTTTTAGTGCAAGCCATGGCAGTAACAGCTCCTGTCGGAATTCTATGAGTGTCGGAGCTGTTACTGCTGTGGCTTGCGCTAAAATCCACGCTACAGTTTTGTAAAAAGGGTAGGGGGAGTAAATGAGTAACCCAGTGAGATATG
This sequence comes from Geotrypetes seraphini, assembly GCF_902459505.1. NCBI lineage: Eukaryota > Metazoa > Chordata > Amphibia > Gymnophiona > Dermophiidae > Geotrypetes > Geotrypetes seraphini. The sequence goes on from NC_047087.1 coordinate 61,844,324, forward strand.
AATCAGGCTTCTCCGATTGTCAGTCCAGTGCTCTAACCACTAGACTGTTCCTCAACTCCACTTTGACTTCATTCTTCTCCAGTGCTCCTCCCTCCCCTCAATGGTTCTTACAGCTGCCAGATGTCATTTCTTGCTGATAATACTCTTAAACTAGGACTGTTTTAGGTTGTGAAATGCTATGTGAAAGGCCTAAAATCCTGGCAAGATAAATTCTACTCCGTAACATTATCAGCAGTGTTGGGACTTATGCCAAACTACTGTGAGACTGCACTAACATCCGCTGAGGAACAAGATTTGATTACCATCTATAACCTCCGCTGTGACCTTGGTCTGCTCTGGGCTTTGAATTGCTGGCTCAGAGGTCTGGAATCCAAATATGCCTAGCTGTGATCCCTGTGATGTCATCAGCTGGCTCCAGGCTTAAAGCTGGGCTTCCATTGGCACTTCATTCTTTTTTCCCTTTTTATAATCCCCTAGAGATTGTTATTCTCTTTTATCTACAGGTGTGTTTGTGTGTGTGTATTTCGTCCTGCCTGTGCTTATGTTTGAACATAATTAAGAGAGGAAGGCATGACAAATTTTATGGAAGCTTTAGTGGGTAAGTTTGTTGAAATAATGATGATGTATTTTTGCCCACTTATTTGTTTTATTTTTATGCTATATAATTTTTTGCTGATGCAATTGCTATTGAAATTGGGTTATATACCACTCTACATATCTGGATAAGAATGGTAATTTATATCTAAGAATGGAATAACAAAAGCCTTATGCCAGTTCTGATGTTGGGAAGTGAAAATGAATTATGTTAACTATGCAGAAATGTCAAATGTCATCTAGTTAGAAGGCAGTCAAACAATTTGATACATACTGTATAATATTACCTTTTCTTATATGGTATCTTTAATAACGTAACCTGTCATTGTACAATAGGTGTAAATTTGAGAGGAAAAGGATCTCAGAAACCTGCTTGATATTCGGGAATAAACCTTATTCAACTCTTATATGGTTTCACGTTTCTGTCATCGATCCTGAAAAACCTCTCAATTTTTCTTATTTGATTTTTTAAAAATGTTTTTGTTAAACTTCATGCAAAATTTAAAACTCATGCCACATACTTAAATGAACTCAAGCAGAACAATCCTTATCTTTGTGATTCTGAACAGCCATGTCCCATCAATACTAGCTTTTTAAGGGTTCTCCTAGGCTGCTACACTGTTTCCGTAGTAACCTGCGGCACTCTCTGCTTGCCTGTTCACTTCCTGGTTGTAATCAAGTGGGATTTAGTGTGTTCATTGTGGAGTGTTCCTGATTAATCCCCCAAACCATCTTTTTTTGTAAATCAGTGCTGTACTCTTCAATAATGTCTTATAATGGCTGCCTTTTTTTTACAGATATCCTTTGGCAGTATTTTAGGTGATAATTAACAGTTTTTTAGTTTTGTAAATGAATGACTACTGAGATGTGTGGAAGGACCGTGTAATGTTATACACTCTTGGGATGATCTCTGGAGGGTTGTTGTTTTTACTTTTTTCTTTGGGGGGCGGGACTTCTATCAGAAAATTATGGACTATTTTTCTAATAAAATAAATAATTATAAACTGTACTGTAAGATTAGTGGTATATGAAATAAAGAACCTGTAACCTGTAGATGTAATATACATGTGTAAATACTGGCAGCTTACACATTTTGTCCTGCATAAATAGGGTAGTGGACATTGCACATACCCCTCTGAAGTTTTTTGCCAATGATGTGGGTGGAGGAGGTTTGAGCATTTTCATCCTCTGCCATAATATTACCTGAGGCTTTTTCTTCCGTTGGGGATAGTGCCCTTACATTTCATAAGTGGAATAGCTTGGTTTATTAATATAAATACTGGCATTTACACATGTATGTCATATACATGAAAGATGATGAGTGAATTTGGAAACATCTTTCCACTGAGAAAAGCACAAGCACTAAAGAATAAGTTTAATACAATTTGGAAAGCATTACTGAAAACCAACAGTATTAATTCTTGTGCATCTTCGAGAGCTTAGCAATAAAGAAGAATTTCTTAACATATACCAATTGCTTGCATTTCATATGGCTGTGTACACAAAACTTGATGCAATCTACAGTTGTGTTAGTGTACCAGGTTTCTAGCCGAATACATCATGTCATGCTCTAATTATAAATGTAAACATTACATGATGATGGCCTTGAAGATATTGGCTTTAAAAAAGTTAAATCTCACATGATTCCTCCTACATAATGCCCAAATTGTCAAAAATGCTACAATTGCTTACTGATTCTGCAAAAGTCAAGTTAAATCATGAAATTGTTTTACCATTTTAACTTGTACCCTTCATTTTTTTTAGTTCAAAGTAACATGAAACATTTGGGCCTGATTCTATAAACAGCGCCTAAATTAGTAGGTGCCTAAGGAAACGGCAGCTACCGTATATTATTCAAAGTTAGGCGCTGTTTATAGAATTGTACCTAACTCATGTTAGGTGGTAGGTGTCAAACACTTAGGTGCTAGTGTTTTAGACCAAGGTTTTCATGGCCTAAAATGCCAGCACCTAACTCAATCCACCTTTATACTTTTTCAAGTAGGCACCTTGGTGTATACACCTACATCGCGCCTACCAGATAATTGAACAGCACAATTATAAAATAAAAACAATTTTAAAAAATAATTAACAGCGCTGATTGAACCAATTAAAAAAGATTAAATTAGGCACCCATATCGGCTAAGCATGTCAAGCTAGGCACCTAACTGTAGATGATTTTATAGAAAACCAAAGAAAAATGAATGCTGTTGTAATGTGGCCCACGTTTGTGATGAAGGTAACAAGGACCCGACATGTTCTGTGTTTCGATTAACACATCTTCCTCAGGGGTCTCATTATAAAATATTTATTTATTTATTTCAATTTCTATCCCGTTCTCCCAGAATATGGAATGGTGTTACTCTGTGTGAGTATATCAGGACATGTTGATGAACGTGAGATAGGTGAAGATGGAGATAAGCACCAAACTGGTGTGAACCAATGTAGTTAATAGTGTAGCATTATCTCATGAGTGACATGTGATAATGACTATGTGATGTATGCAGCCATGGTGTAAAAATGTGGTACTTGGAGTATGTATACTCAGACGTGATGAAACTGGTGTGGAGGATGGTAAAAAATTTGGTGAATAAGTGAAAAATGTTAGCAAATCTAATGCTGAAAGGGTGCATGTGATCGGCTGTGGACTGGATAGAGCATAAAACTGCTGTACATACTGTGGCCGGGCCAGGCCCCAGATGAGTGGGAAACCCCGGCATGGACCACAGGTAATATTTTTGATGCGCCTTTTATATGGTTGGTATTAGGAAAACCCGGACACTGGATTTCTTACCAACAAAACTCCACCGGGTTTATTAAGACAAAAGAAAAATTCCAAAATAAACAATGGTTTCTCACAGGCGCCAATTAGATAGTTCCTCCCTTTAGGTCCAGTGCACTCTATCTGTGCTCAAGTTCAGGGACTGGACAGTCCTTGTCAGCAAACAAGATAAACCAAAATCAAACACGCTTTCCAGTCTCTCAAATGCCCAAATACTCCCTCCTTAGGGCAGCTGGCTTCTATTAGCACCAGTTCTGGCCAGCACTGGCTGAGCACTGCAGGTGCCAGCCCTTCTTTCAAGTACTTTTCAGACAGAGAGGAAAAAAAAAACAAAAACGTTTTCCCTCTCTAGCGCTTTGTCCCCTCTAAGGACTTTCACAGCCCTGTTTGCAGGCTGTGTGGAGAAAGCCTCCCTTTTCACCAAGGTCTTCAGACCCTCCCAATTGCTACCACAGTCCTAGAGCAGCTTATAATTTCTAAATCAGGTTTCCATACATTCTTCTGGCACACTTAATTCTGCCTCAGCCTCATGGCACCACCCCCATACTGTGTCACTGGGGCTATAGTCATTTTCTGTCTTCATGAATTCCCCTTCTTCACTTTCTACCTCCCATCCCCCTCTCTGGGTATTTGGGAAAGTTTCCTGGCCAGGTTCCTCGCCCTCTGAGAGAACCACTAGCCCCACCCCCTTAGGCTCCCCTGGGAAATCACAGTACCTAGCTGGCTGCTGGATTCCTCCCCCTGCTTGTTGGCCTGGGGCAATCCTATGTTCCTGGTGGTTTGCACAGAGCATTGGGATGCTTCCAGTGTGCTCCGTTCTGCTTCTCCAATTAGAGTCAGCTGAGCCTCCTTGATCTCCCTGCAGTCTTCCTACTTGAGGCTTACGTGACTGCTGAACTCGGTGGCTAACTCCACCCCCTTCTGGGTTGATCTCACATTTCTCCCTAGCTCTGAGAAAGGAGTAATAGGGGATAGACTGTTTTCTGTGCCCTCCCTGCCTGAATTTCTGGCTGTGACATCACCTGCCTTTTCACCCTTCTTTCTTGCTGTACTAAACTAGTCCTTTTAACATGGTGTACAGGCTTTATTTTAGGGATTGCAGGTTTGAGGGCTGTACTTTTGACTGGGCTAGCAGTCTTTTTAACCGTGACAGGAGCTTCCCTGTCACAATACCGAAGAAATCCTATATGGACCACAATAACGTACTATAAAGCCTTTTAAAAAATGAAATAAGATAATGAGATAAAACTGGAAGAATGAGATGAAATCTAAACAAATATATGAAAAAATGTAAAAAAAGATAATAATAAAATAAACAAAAATATCAAAGGCACGTGCCTTGATAGTGTCTTAAAAAAGTTTTTAATAGATAAGCTAGGCCATTATCCCCCACGATCATGGAGTGATTGAATGCCCAACCGGGGAACAGTGATCAAAACAAAAAATGAGCAATTGAATACAATTTTTTTTAAAAATAATAATGTTAAAGCTCCACCACTGGATGGATAATGACCTTGGGTGAGTAATAGGGAATGACACCACAGGGAAAAAACCTTCATAGGTGTTTGAAAAGAGCACGGGTTACGGATCCTGAAAAACAAGTGGTGAATGGGATAGCAAATGGGTAAAATGTGAGCGTGGTGAGTGAGCTCATGCCATACACTATATTCTAAAGATCACAAAAGAAGACCAAACAGTTACTTTAGCCTTGTGGTACGGCTGACTTGATTACCACCAGGATCCCACTAAAACAGTAACTCCTTTATATGGTACTGATAATGTAAACCGGTGTATGGTTACTGTATTCCGGATAGGAAAGGAGAGAGAGAAATAAGTCATTCAAAATTATTCCTTGGCATTGTTACCTTTTATTCCTTCTGTATAACTTATTATATGTTCACTGTGGCCCTAACTATTGTTTACTATTCTCAGGGGCCAATTTACCTTTGAAAGTATAGTTAACTGTTTCACATTATCTCTTGAGTCTGCAGCCAACATGCAGTATTAATACCCATGTTAACTGCAATACCTAGTCCCTGAATTAAAATTTTTGCTAGCTGTTAATGCATTAACTCTTAAGATGGCATATTAATTGTTAATGCTCACTGTACTTACTACCTGTTAACACATGTTAAAAACTGGTCGCCGTACCTTAAGAAGATATAGTTACACTCGAGAGGGTCCAGAGAAGAGCAACAAAAATGATAAGGGGCATGGAAGGCCTCTCATATGCTGAGAGGCTGGAGAAACTGGGGCTCTTTTCTCTGGAAAAACGGAGACTTAGAGGGGACATGATAGAAACTTACAAGATCATGAAGGGTATAGAGAGGGTGGAGAGGAGCAGATTCTTCAGACTGGCGGGGGAAACAAAAACAAGAGGGCACTCAAGAAAACTGAAGGGAGACAGATTTAGAACAAATGCTAGGAAGTTCTTCTTCAGCCAGCAGGTGGTGGATACCTGGAATGCGCTTCCGGGGGAGGTGGTAGAGCAGAGTACGATTTTGGGTTTCAAAAAGGGGTTGGACATGTTCCTAAAGGAAAATGGAATTGAGGGGTATAGCTAGAGGGGTACTATAAAGGATAAAATGTCTTAAGTGAAAGAACACTACAGGTCATGGACCTAGGGGGGCCGCCGCGAGTGCGGACTGCTGAGCATGATGGACCTATGGTCTGACTCGGCAGAGGCGATGCTTATGTTCTTATGTTCTTAACCTAAGCTCAATGCCTAGGGGCTTAATTACTCGTAAAAGTTTGGAATGACCTTCCTTCTACAATTAGAGTTCTCTCTCATCTACCCACTTTTTGTAAAGTACTGAAGACATTTTTATTTCAGAAATTTACTAATGATCCTTTTTTTTCAAATAATCAATCTTAAAAGATAAAATTCTGGCTTAAAAGATATAGTTTCTGTTCTAATCTCCTGTAAAATTTTATTAATATTTTGTTAACCAAGTCAAGCCCTACTGTTGGGATGAATCAGTATTAAAAAAAAAAATAAAAAAAATCAAAGATTAGATTAGATAATGGGAATTTAATGTGGGTCCTAATGCATATTAATAATTTGGCATCACATTCTCTGCTCGCGATAATTGCTGAAAATTCCTAATGGATTATGGAATGGGAATGGCATGTTGAAGGGAGGACTCTACCTTGCAGTTACCTTCATCATGGAAGAACGCTTACATTGTTCCTATTCCTAAATCTATCATACCAATCCGCAGAATTATAAGCCCATTTCAAACTTATGTCTTTTTAGTAAAATCATAGAGCAAGTAGTCCTTAATCAACTCTCTTCTTTCATTGACAAAACAAATGCACTGCATCCAAAATAAGCTGGATTTTGTATAAACCATAGCACTGAAACTATCATATGTCGGTTCTTAAGTTATGCTTTAGAAATTGTGGACAGTGGATACCTTGTTTTGGAGGTTTCTTTAGATCTAGCTTCCACATTCGATTTAGTACACCATCAGTTCTTGCTTAGTTGCTTAACTAATATTGGTGTAGGCTCTGTAGCACTAGTGTGATTTCTTCATTCCTTGGATAGGACTTATTCTGTAGTCACATCTCAATTTACATCTGCAATCTTCAGTTTACCTTATCAAGTTTCATAGGACTCAGCTCTGTTAGTTCTATTTAATATCTTTGTTGCCCTACTATTAACTATCATAGAAGACTTTGGTATCAGAACTAATTGTTACTCAGAAGATATCCTACTTATGGCCAAGATAGACCCAGTCAAACAAAACCTAGACAATCTTTGGGACTGTCTAGCAGGAATAAATGTATGGCAAACCTCAAATAAATTTATCTTAAATATTAAAAGTTACTTTTGCTGGATTTCAGGTCCAGAGACAGAACCAGTTATTATATTAACTTTCCATGGTAAAAGACTTCCAATGGTGAAAAATTTCAAATTTCCCGGAGTTACTGTACTGTTGACTCATACTTAACTTTTGATGATCAAAATTTCTGAAGTAGTAAAGAAAGGTTTCTACACTTTAAGATCACTCCAGACTATTAGACATCTATTTGTCAATAAAAACATACACACGTTGTTACATGCTTTTCTCATGTCCAAATCATTGTATATGTCGGAATTTCCAAATCTCACCTCAGGAGTCTTCAAACACTACAAAACACAATGTTGAAATTATTGGGACATAAAGGAAAGTTTGATCATGTCACCCCACTTTTCCTTCAATATCATTGGCTGCCTGTTTCATACAGAATTCAATTCAAAGTCTTAATGTTAACTCATAAATCTGTACGTTCTTTGCAACCCAGTTATCTGAATTGTTTAATAATTCCATATGTGCCATCACACACTCTTACTGTAGATTGATGTAGGACAATAGGCTGGTCATTCTATCTATTAAAAGGACTAGGTGGGAGTCAACACGATCAAAGGCATTCTTCTACTTTGCACCATGTTCCTAGAATCAGCTGCCAAATCATATGTGCCTAGAACCCAATTTCAAATCTTTTAAAACATTAAAACCCCAGTTTATTCAAGAATTTGGTAAGGAAATTCTCCCAAATGATCATACGTATTTATTAATTTACACTAGTCTTTAAGCCCGTTACATTAACGGGTGCTAGAATAGATGTGTCTGTCTGTCTGTGTTTCTTTATCTCTCTCTCTCCTTGGCTGCTTTCTGTGTTCTTCTGTCTTTCCCCCCCCCCCCCCCAAGCAAAGCTGTCTGCTACCAGCACACACCCCTTTCCCTCTCCCTAACTATCTCTCCATGGCCCTCTTCTGTCTTCCCCCCTAGAGCAAAGCTGTCTGTCCCCAGCATACCTCACCCCCAAAGCAGCCCCCTTTCCCTCTCCCTATCTCTCCATGGCCCCTTCTGTCTCCCCCCAGAACACCCCTCCCCCCAAAGCAGCCCCCTTTCCCTCTCCGTGTCTCTCCATGGCCCCTTCTGTCTTCCCCCCCAGAGCAAAGCTGTCTGTCCCCAGCACACCTTCCCCCCCAAAGCAGCCCCCTTTCCCTCTCCCTATCTCTCCATGACCCCTTCTGTCTCCCCCCCAGCACACCCCTCCCCCCAAATCAGCCCCCTTTCCCTTTCCCTCTCCCCCTGACCCCCGGTATTGATCCGCTTCTTACCCTCCCTCCATCCCGGCGTCTTCTGACCTGCTCCTCTTCAAAGCAGCCTGCGATCGTGGTGGCAGGCTTTAGCGAACCTTGTAGGTCGCTCTCCAACTCGGAAGCATGTTCCCTCTGACGCGATCCCGTGCATCAGAGGGAACGTGCTACTGAGGTTGGAGAGTGGCCTGCGAGGTTCTTTAAAGCCGGCAACCATCGCAGGCTGCTCTGAAGAGGAGGATCAGCAGCAGCGGAGGCGAGTGAGGGAGGGACAGGCTGCTGTGAAGAAGAGGATCAGCGGTGGTGTCGGCGGCAGCGGCAACGGCGAGTGAGGGCGGGAGGTGTGTTCCCTGCCGAGGACACGGGCAGGGAGAGAGCTTGCCTGGCTTCCAAATGGTAAGTGAGGGCAGGAGGAGGGGAGTGGCCAGAAGGTTCCCTGCCACCGGGTTCTAAAATGGAACACGGCCACGGATCACACACCATAGCGGCAGGGAACACAAAACCCTAAGTGCGCATGCGCGCTTAGGGTTTTATTATATAGGATTAGTTTACTACAGATGGCATTAGCTATAAACACAATTGACCTAATTTGTGTTTTCTTTTTTGTTTAAATATATGTGTGTACTGTATGTGTAAGTATATGAATTAGTCCTTTCCTGTATTTTATGGAGTTCCTTTCCTTTTAATAATGATTTAATTGTAAATTGCTGAGAACTATTACAAACTTTGGTGGAATATCAAGTTTTAATAAACATAAACATTAAGGACCTGATTCTCGAAACATGTGTCCCAATTTCAGGTGGCGGTAGGCATCCTATTGCCTTCTGGCAGCCAATTGGGAAGCATGATTAAAAAAAATTGTTCAAGGAATGACACCTACATTGTAGGTGTCTGTAGCGCATCTATGAAGATGCATAGGGATGCTTAAATATGCCCAAAGTGAAGTGTGGGTGTGGTTTCACATGGAAGTGGCCTTGGGCGTGCTTAAGCATCCCTTCATGTCTTCGTAGGCATGAGACAGATGCCTTGAATGTAGATGTGACTTTCTTTAGTTTGCCAATGTGTGAATGACACATGATCAACAGCCACCTCTTAGGAGTCACAGAGTTCAGTGTCCTAAAGAGAATCAGGCCCCAACTTTTCAGTGTAGAAAATTACACTTCCAGAGATGTAGCTAGTTGCATTTCATATTAGCAGCTGCATTGTTACCATATAGACCTTTGCCCCATGTAGCAGCACAATTGTTCTTTCCAGGGTTCCAAAATGCCCTCTACTGTCGAAGTTTGGAAGCTACTTCAGGTTAACTTTTGCAGTTAATCAGAATTAATTACAAAATGATAAGGCACCTTAGCAATAGGCTGAAGTCTTTCCACATTATCTTCAAAAACTTAGAGGTATAGATTATTAGAAACATGTTGGCAAATAAAGGCCTTAGGGATGAGCATTATGAGATTTGTTGTATCATGTCATTTGTCATGTTGTTTACACCATTGCTACTTTAATTTGGTGGTTCCCCTATTCTATTGTTACAGGAGCAGTATCATTCTGGGGCCTCCTTTCGGCATCTCCCCCAAGTTTGGATAACCCTCCCCACTAGTCTTACCTGAATGAGATATGAAAGTTTTTTCCTAGTGCAGCCATAGTTATGGCAAAACAAGGGCCTTGTCAGATGATTGAGGTGATGTAGCAAATAAAGAGAGGTGCAATGGAGTCAGCGTTGGAGAGTGAAGAGCAGAATGAGAATTACTTTTGGAGATTTGAAAGGATTTGACGTAGCAAGATTTTGAAAGCTGTGTAACCAGCGTTGGATGCTGTGACTCCTGAATTTTTGAAGCTAGTGACTTTCAGACCTTTTCTGTGCACAGTGGTGGGTTTTTCCATGTTGATAAGATTTTGTATTTCTCTTGGTGGAGATTTTTATGCCAATGATACGATGATTGAGCAGCTTTAAAAGGTGCAGTTTTAATGCTGCCTTGTGCTGTTGCTGAATGGTTTTTTTTAGGTTTTTTTCTCCATCATTTTTCTGAAAATACTGTTCTCTACAGGGGGAGCCCTCAACTGGCTAGTAACATTGCAAGTATTGTATAAGCAAGATCTTGCCATGGTTTCATGATACTACTATGATTAGGGCTACCAGACATCCGGATCTCCCCAGACATGTCCTCCTTTTGAGGACATGTCCGGGGGTCCAGAAGGCTTTTCAAACCCGACACTTTGGGTTTTGAAAAGCTTTCTTTTGCGCATGAGAGCATCCGTGTATGTGCAGATACAACACGATGATGTCACGCGCATGTGACATCATTGAGATGCATCCACACATGAGTGGATGTCCTGCCCGACAAGAGCAGGCTGAGGGAAGTGGAGCTGGGGTGGGATTGGAGGTGGTGCTGGGGCAGAACCAGGGTGGGATTTCAGGCAGGACCAGGGCGTCATAGGGTGGAGATGGGTGGAACTGGGTGGGCCTGGGAGTGGGGCTAGGGGGTCTGGATTTTCCATACGGAAAATCTGGTAACCCTTACTATGATCATGGCCATGGGAGGTTGATCATGGTTAAGAAAGTATGAATGCAGCCAAGGCCCCTATTCAGCCTGCTATGTGGCTAGTTAACTGTGTGGTGGGCTGAATATTGGCCCTGGCTACATCCAGACAAGCATTCCTTAGGCTTTTCAGTGCTGCTGTATGCCCAGAGCTGAAAGGGGTATTTTAGGAAGAGTGGTGAGGGCGAGACGTGGGCTGACCTAGACTTGGTCGTACTGCAAATATAACCGAAAGTTTAACGAGACTGCCTAGATGGAACTTGTATTTAGGCGATCTAAAAACAGGTGTAAGTGCCCAGAAGGTATTCAAAGTGACCAGATAACCACGGCAGACACAAAGTACACACTGCCCCAGTGATCACTGACACCCCCCCATACCATAAAAATCGGAATAAAAACGTACATACCTGCCTCTAGAACATCAACACCTGGCATAGGAAAACCTAGTAGAAATGCACAGAGGTGGCTTAAGTAGTCTGGGGGTTGGGCTAGTGAACCACAGAGAGGAGGACCCAGGCCCATAAACCACTCTAGCCACTGCATTCCAAAACCTCCCCAAACCCTATTGTACTACCATATAGGTGACACCTGCAGCCATAAGGGCTATTGGGGTGGTAGACAATAGTCCTACTGCTGTCAAATGAGAAAACACAACGTGTTTGCGAATGACAGGTTAGTGCAGCTACATCACCACACCATAACCAATTAGAGCATGGTTAGCACGGAAGCCTTTATTGCCTAGAAAATCTCTCTTCCTAGGTGTCAGGAAGAGCTGTGCTAAAGGCCACACACTAATTGGGAAAGTAGAACATAGCCATAAATGGGGGAAATAGGAAATTTGACCATTTTACAACTGCACTAAAAGCAGCCTCAATGTGCAGGGAACCATGTGCTAGTCATAGCATAGGCCTCATTTATGTGCAGCTTAGTAAATGGGCTTCTCAATTTTTCTCATAATATAAAATACATTTTTATCTTATTCATCTTGCTGTACTATATTTTTCAAAAAACTGATACATTTATGCCAAATTTTGACAATAAATAATTATTCCTTTTCTGTTCAATTCTAGGAAGATTTTAAGTCATTGTAAGAATATTTTGTCTCCTCAACCTGCCTCCTTATAGTCTCCAACAGACATTCTTAGCCCAACCTAGCATTTTGCTGAAAAGTAAATATTAAACTTAATTAACAGATCTTGTGTGTCAAAGCAAGTAATCAAAGGGATTTTGTAGCATCTGTTTCAATGCACACCATGAGAACATTAGACATACGCTTTATCTGAAAATGTAAGCTGACTGCAGCCCAAATTTTAGAGCTTGGCCTACACTATGTTGTAACTGTGGCACTCTGTTTTCTATTTTTCTCTAGCTTTCTACTGTATGTATACAAATTGCTGTGGTTCATCTTGGAAGTCTATTTAAGCACCAGTGCCAGTCTAACATCATTGCTTGGCACCTGCTGCAAACACCTGAGTGAATGGTTTGAAAGCTCAAGAAAGGTGCAAAAAGAATTATAAAACAGGGAATTTTTAGGTAGCATTCACATCCCTTGGGTGGGGGAGGGGGTGAGTACCAGTCATTGCACAACAGTGACATCTAGTGGTTTGACTTAGAGAGCAGGCATACCTAATTTAAATTCTACACCATGGTAAAAGAACCTCACAGTGAGGAGTGAGTTACAGGGGTGCTAGAAGGTAAAGGGTGCTAGTTAAAATGGAGAAGAACAAGAACAAGCAACTTTTAATGAAGGATCAGTATACTCAGCATAGTCTCACTAAAGAGCATTTCCAAATGAGCTGGAAACCCACTAAAGTAGAAGGATGCTGCAGACCCCATCCAAGAAAATATTCCATAGGAAAATTTAGTTCAAGTTACATTTGTGTCTTATAAATAACATTTATCCATAAAGAGAAACCATTTATATTATTTAAAATTATCCCACCCTTTTATTAAACTGTAGCGTGGTTTTTAGTGCTGGCCGCGGTGGTAACAGCTCTGACACTCACTATGAGCGTTGGAGCTGTTACCCCCATGGCCGGCACTAAAAACCACACTATGGATTTATAAAAGGGGGAGGGGTATATATGAAAGTAATAGGGAAGATTTGGGTGGAAAATAGATTAATGGGCAAGACAAGAAAAATACTGGTACCATTAAGAAAGGTGTTGATTCACAAACTTGTGTAGATTACTATATTTGTAAATGAAAAGGAATTTTGTCAATAAGTAACTATAACTGATCATACTATGAATAAGTAAACTTTTTTTTTTTTTGCATTCCTTTAAACTGCATGCATTGCTGTGCCGTAAACACTTGATTTATGCTGGGTTTTTATCAGCTTGGACAAAGTAAAAAAAAAAAAAAAAATCTAAATTTAAGACTTTGAAATATTGTGCTGAAAGTTACGCTCCAACTTCACTAAATGCAACTACATCCTATATTTTAAAATGTAGTTCAAAGATTTGGGGGGGCCTTTTTTTCACTAAACAGAATTAGAGCATGCTAAATGATAAGATGTCCGTAAGTATAAAATGGATATCTTAGCATTTAATGCATGCTAAGCATTAGTATAGGGACTCCTTTGTGTCTTAGTAAAATCAAATATCCATTATGGTGGAGTTAAACCAAATCCTACATTATACATTATCAGCTTAATTACAATAATAATAATAATAATTTATTTCTTATATACCGCTGTACTGTGAGGTTTGTCTTGGGGGAAAGAGGAAATAACAGATTATATGGATAGGCAGACTGGATGGACCAGATGGCCTATATCTTCCATCTTTTTTCTGTTTCTATATGATATGATATCTATTATTTCTGTGAAATAGCAGTTTGTAATAGACTGTTTTCTGGTTTGGATAGGAAGGTTCTTTACCATTATCTAATATTAAATTATGAGTGAGTGTATAATTTGGGGAAAAAGAGATTGCTATTGTTTGTTTTCTCTGTTCTTTGTGGATCTAGTTTTTGTGATCTGGCCCCCCAGGCTAGCCCAACATTAAGCAAGACTTCACAGTAACCTAACGCAGCACTTTGTGGCGGCAGCAAAGAACAGATGCATTTAAATCAAAAGGATAGGTCCTTCCATCAGCACATACAGTACTTTAATCTACAATTTTGTTTAGGATGTTTCTATGATTATCATGATAGTTGAGTTTATCAGCATATTAATTTGTCATATTAAGTTCTAAGTCTAATAGATGCTGGCATTCTCATATTAATATAGGGACTCTGGATCATCTATTATATTTTTGTCCATTGATACTTAATTTCTGGAGGTCAATTTGGGGACAAATAAATCTTATTCTTGAGTCATCTATTCCCTTAACTTATGAAGCCATAATTTGTGGTATGTTACTACACATTAAGCCTAATTTGGAGAAATATAAAAGCCGTCTTTTCTTTATCATGATGGGAATAGCTATCCAAATGGTCACACATAACTGGAAGAGCCACAACAGACTTAATTACACATTTTGGTGGGCAAATGTGTGTACCACATATAAATATGAGAGAATGAATGTGGAATGTATGGGGTTTAGTAGTTCATTTAATAAAGTATGGAGCCCATTGACTACATTTGTTACCTCGCAATAAGGATCATGTATCTCTCCTTTTATTAGATTTCCTTACATATCCAGGGTAGATGGGTGTGGGGAGGGAAATGTATTTTGAGGATTAAAATTACTTAATTATAATATTGTAATCACATAATATGTCTTATTGTATTAATAATTGGGAGGAGGGTGGGAGAAAATGATTATTTTATGTATTACTTGTATAATTAATAGTGCATTTTATGCAGTATTTTATGTTCAATTGTATTGCACTGTCAAAATTTGAAAATCAATAAAGATTTTTTTTTAAAAAAAGCATATTAATCTGGCTGCAGGATAGGGGCCTGAAAGTTAAATTGGGGGAGGGGGAGTGAGGTAAGACAGAAAGTTCACCTAGGGTACTTACCACTCTTGCATCAGCACTGATTGCCCCATTATCCCTTGCCAGAAATAAAGAGCTGCTCTCCCATGAGGACACTCATACTATAATATCAGTTCAAACTAAGGTCAAGAAGCAAAAATGACTGTGCACAATTCAGTCCTCACTCTCCTTCATTTAAAAACTGTATGCTGAAAACAGATTGCATAGGTAGACGTCATAGGAATCAATGAGAATGTTTATCATTCCCAAGTTGCTACTATAAAAACCTGAAAGCACCCATCAGGACTAAAAATCAAGTCTGTTTTACATTAAGAGTATATATGGAAAACATTTCTATTTGTTCCTTATTTCATTTCTCTTACTAATGTATCTTGCGACTTTCAAAATGGAAATGACACAAAATGAAACTGTAGCTATTGGTTAGGTTTTACTATTGTTTTCAAAGGACAGCTCATTTTAATAATATGCATGGTACATGGGCTTGACGTGCAACTGGGGCTCGTGCACGCCTGAGAAGCTTAAAGCTATGCCAGCAGTAATTTCACTACCAGCAGGGCCTCCCAAGGCCAACAGGTTTCAGCGGAGATGTCAGACTAATGATGTACCACCCATCTGGACAGCAGCAGATGCGCAGTTTTGGAGGCAGAGGATCACGTTTGATGAAACAATGGCGACAACATCGAATTTATACTGTACAGAAGAAAAGTTCGGCAATCTACTTCTGTATTCTGCCAAGAAAACTTGATGATGAGACATAAAGAATTGACATATGGTGCTGAAAGATAGTCCCCTAGGTCAGAAGGTATTCGCCATACTACTAGAGAAAAGCTGACCATTTCCCAGTGTTTATGAAGCTTATGGATCAAAGCCACCAGGATGTCCTGATGCTGATGTTGCTGGACATAAAAGGGAGATCAGAAGCTGTAAAGATATTCTCAACATAGGAACACAGAACATATGAAGTATGAATCAAGGAAAACTGGAAATTGTTAAAGATAAAATGGAAAAAAAACAAAATAAAATTGATTTGATAGGAATCAGTGAGCTCAAATGGACAGGACAGGGCCATTTTCAATCAAACACGTATTGGATCTGCTACTCTGGTCATGAAATATACAAGAAAAATGGTGTGGCATTCATCCTCAACAATAAGCTTTCAAAGACGGTACTAAAGTACAATGTTATCAGTGATAGAGTCATGTCAATCCATCTGCAGGGAAAGCCAGTTTATGTAGGAAGTACATCTGAAGATACAGTGGAAAGCACGGCATAGGAGAAAGAAATGAAGCTAGTGATAACTTAGTACAGTTCTGCAAAACAAACCAACTATCAATCATGAATACGCATTTCCATAGAGAGCCCAAACTGTAATTAGTGATGAAGCTAAAAAAACTCCGGAAAAAAAAGCCAAGAAATCACTTTGGATCTCAGAAGAGTCCAGAAAAGTAGCAAAAGAAAGAGGACAAGCAAAACTATCTGGTGATAGAGAAAAAGTGAAAGGCAAAAAAATCCCAGGAAGACCCAATATTCCCCAGAAAAAGGAGCAATCCAAAAACAAAACAAACTGTGGACGAAACACAATGGTTCTTTTGACTTCTCTTTATTTCTTTAATCAAATGTCAAGAAAATGTCCACATACCGTATTGAAAACTAACAGACCAAAGTTTGGCAAGACAAAGAATTATATCTCAAGGATATTTGTCATAAAATTGAATCAGAACATGTAAATGGAACAACCAGATTAGCTTTTCAGAAATTGCGGCAGAAAGTCCAACCTTGACTGGGAATGCTTAAAGACGCCAATTGAATGATACTGAATAATCCAGAAAGCATTAAAAAGTGATGGGATAAATATACAGAAAATGCATACAAACAAGGCAATGAGGATTACATTGGGGAAATTGAACTGGAAACTGAAACTGAAGAAGAACCGGATATTTTAAAAGAAGAAGTCATAGCAGTGATTAAAGCTTTATTAAAAACAAGTCATCTGGTGTCGATGGTATTCCAATTGAATTATTAAAAGGTTCAGAATGTGCTATCATGGCCCTCACTCAACCATGTCAACAGATTTGGAAGGAAAAAATATGGCTAACCAATTGGAGAAGATCATTGTTCATACCAATACCAAAGAAAGGTGATGTCAAGGACTGTAACAACTACAGAACTATTGCATTAATTCCACACCTCTGCAAAATAATTGCTGAAAATAATACAAAGGCTCCAATCATACATTGAGCAAGAACTACCTGAAGTTGAGGCTGGTTTCAGAAAAGGTCGAGGAACATGAGACATTATTGCCAAGTTTAGATGGATATTGGAAAAGAGCAAAGAATACCAAAAACCCCTATACCTTTGCTTCATCGACTACAGCAAAGATTTTTTACTGGGTGGATCACAATAAACTATGGTGAACTCTAATGCAAATGGGAATACCCAAACACATAACTCAGCTGATAGAAAGCCTATATGAAAATCAAGAAGCTGCAGTGAGAACTGAATATAGCAACACTGATTGGTTTCCAATAAAATGTGGTGTCAGGCAATGATGCATCTTGTCACCTTATCGGTTCAACCGCTACGGTGAAACCATCTTCAGAAAAGCAAATTTGGAAGAAGAGACTATCAGTTTCAAAGTTGGTGGCTGAAATATAAACAACCTGCCCTGTGCAGATGATAAAACGCTCATCACCAGCAGAAAGAAGACATGCTGTATCTACTGAGAAAAGTCAAAACTGAAAGTCATAACATGGGATTAGAGCTGAACATAAACATGACAAAGATCATGAACATGGAAAATGATGAAAATTTTGAACATGAAGGTGATAGAATTGAAGTTGCAAAGGATTTCAATCTACTCAGCTCTTGTAAACAAAGAAGCAACTAGCAGGGAGGAAATACTCCGCAGAATAACACTTGGTCACTCTTCAATGAAAGCTTTCAACAAGGTATTCAAAGGCAAGAGGTAACATTCCAAACGAAGATCAGACTTGTCCATGCATTCATTTTCTCAGTGGTCAGTTATGGATGTAAAAGCTGGATATGATGGGGCTCATAATAATAAAACCGGCCTAAGTCAGTACTTGGATGATCAAAAAGACAAGTCGTCCAAGTACTGATAATCAAAACTGGTTTCAGACGTATCTAAAACCAGCTTAGGCCTTTTCACTCCCTCTGTACGCCCAGAGAGAAAAGGGGCGTTTTTGGAGGAGTGGATAGGGCGGGAGGTGGGCAGGATGTGGGCCAACCTTGACTTAGTCGTCTGGCAGCCATAATCAAAAACGTTTGACAGGTTGCCAGATGGAATGTATACATTTTGACTCAGATGAAGTCAAAACAGGTTTAAGTTCCAAATTGGGTCACTGAGCTGATTGCAGCTTAAGAAACCATCCACAAAGATGGACAAAGAACCAAATAATGAACAAATTGTTGAAACAATGGGCTTACCTAGGGGATTAGTTTTGGATTTGTGGATCTTAGGCAACATATAGATCGTAAAGTCTTTTTCTTTATCTGCCAGATTCTATAAAGGATGCCTATGTTAGGTGCTGCTAGGCACATAAATTGGTGCCTACATTAATTACCTAAATGAGCTTTAACAAGCTCAATATTGAAGAAAAAAAAAAATTAGCCAATAGGTGCCTACCTGATTCTATAAAAGGTAGGTGCCTAGCAGTGCCTAACGTGTTTGGGGATGGAGACAGAGATAGGCGCCATTAAGCATGATTCTGAATTTAGGCACCGGCAATATAGGTCAGTAAAATCCTGTCCTACATTGTTTTGTGATAGGATCTGTAAGGCTTGATTTCCTAAATGATGTCCAAGGATGACTGAAATCCAAAATCCTCTGAATATAGTAGGTCTAGAAGGACTATCCTCATGCAAAATATGCCTCCACTCGTTGCCGTACCCTAAATAAATTAACTCGCAGGTGGGAAAAAAGACTTCAAGTGCTCACAGGTGACCTATGCAAAAATAATACAGAGCAGTCCCCCCTATAAGTGAGCTATCATTAGTCTTTTAAAAAAAAAAAAGGTTCATAGTCTTAAGCGCGCGAGACAGACGTACGCCGACAAATGAGCGCCGACAATTCAGTGCAGGACTTCATCGCACCGAAGAAAAACCTTCTTTTAAAGGGCTCAGATATGCTGGCTTTGGGGTTGTTTGGGGGGTTTTAACCTCACATTATACTGTAAACTCAACTTTTTCTCTATTTTTTAGGGAAAAAGTTAAGTTTTCAGTATAATGTGTGGGGGAGGGTTTACACCCCTCATACCCCCCCAACGTCAACACGATCCCTATTAAATAGAGTGGGGGTCCCCCCCCCCCCACACCCCGTCAGAGCCCTTTAAAAGAAGGTTTTTCTTTGGCGCGATGAAGTACTGCGCTGAATTGGCGGCGCTCGTCTGTCTCGCGCGCTTAAAACCTGTCACCAAAAAAAAACGGTTTACTTACTTGTTTGAAACTGATTTAAATTTTTTCTACTATTGCACTTTTTTTTTATAAGTAAAGTAGAGAACAAGTACTTACTGTAGCTCGAGATGAAGACTGAAGGTTCAACGGAGCTTCCGTTTCACTACTACAAGAGCTTCTTCAGGAACCAGTCTTGCAGAGAAATACTCAACTTCATTTCATTTCAACGCTAGATTTAACTATAAGAAAACGACAATGGTGTTAGGAATCCCGGAGCACTGACTAGATGAAATACATTTGCATTTCCTGCAGACATATACTGGACAATCATTCATGGCAGAACTGAAGTCTTTTTCCCACCCGCAAGAGAATTTCTCTAGGATACTGCAACGGGTGAAGGCATATTTTGCCTAAGTATGATTGACACACGGCTGGCGCCTTTTTTCAAGGCACCTGCTGATTTAGGTGTCGTTTATCTGGCCCCAAGTGTCAAGTAACCAAAATCAAAACTGAAATTGATCCAAAAGTCAACTTCTTTTTTTCAATATATGGGGTCTGTATCTAAGGGAAGATAAAGAGTATTGTCAGATAGCTGACATTGGACTTCCTGGACATAATCTATCCTGCTTAGAATGACTATGCCACTACCTTTGTCTGTGGACTTGATTGTAATATCTTTGTTCTCTTTTAGGCTTTTAAGAGATGAATTTTCTTCTCTGGTCAGATTGTAAAAGATTATACTGTACGTTTCTATGTTTCTTTTTTTCTTATTTTCCAGCTTAATTATATTGTTGCTTACTAATTAGTGAAAGGACAAAATTAAAGGGTCTGTGAGACTCTGGGGTACCCATCATGATTTTCTTTTTACCAACATAGTTTGTTCTTGAAAGAAGTGTATACTTTTTAACTTTCTTTCAAACCGAAAAAGGGTTGTTTTTAAAGGGTCATACTGGGTGGTGGGGACAAATTTAAGTCCTTTCCCGAGGACATGTATCTCAACACCAGTCATTCTCCATCTATGTCCCCTGCCCTTCCGTCTGCTTCTAAATTCCATTCTGTGATAAAGGCTGTATTCCTTGCTGGTTAATCTTTTCCTGACATTCTGATTCCATGCTTTGTCTAAAAATCACTGTGTGGATAATTATCTCTATGTGCTATTGGAGAATTACATTGTGCATGGATATCCCCAGGTTCTCATCAAAAACCTACTCTGATGTAATTTATTTAGCTGACATAAAGTTACCTTGTGTGTTATCCCTAGGTTCTGCCATGGATTTATTTATTGGTATAGAACAAAGAAAAATACTTCATGAGATATATATATATATTTATTTTTTTTTGTATTGCAAGCATTTAGGCACTGATTCTATATATGTGCCAAGGAGTGCAAATGTCAATCAAAGACTAGGTGCCATTTATAGAATTGTGCCTAGTATAACCTAAAGTGGTCTTAGATGATAGGTGTTGAAACCTTAGGCACAATCTATTTATGCTAGAGTTTTCTTGCCCAAATGAGTGCACCTAAGTTAAGCACCTGCAGGCATCTAATTCAAAACACGCTCAAGATCCACCTACAATTTGTTCCTAATCATGCCTACCTTCTGACAGGTGCCTTGGAATAGACACCTACCTCAAAGTGGAAGGCATCTACCAAGTTCAGTAATTGTAATTTAATTTAATTGATTTTAATATCAATTTTCAATTAATGGTGTTGATTAAGGCTTATTAAATAATTAACCCCACCCCCCCCATTTTTTTACAAAACCGTAGCTACGGTTTTGTAAAAGGGGGATAAGTCAGGCACCTACGTAGATTGGCTAAGCATGCTGATCTAGGTAACTAACCTTAGGTGTTTTTTATAGAATCAGGATCTTATTGATCTGACACACACACACTTGTGATATTTACACATTAAAGTTTTAGTATATTTTTCATACTCATTGTTTTAAGAGTCACTTGACATGATTATCTGCATGTTCAAATTTGAATTTTTGATACATTCATGTCTACATTTGATACATTCATGCCTTCCTTTAAGTGTATTAGTTTTTACATATTAGGATGTCACACTATTATGCCATTTGTCATATTTCATTTTACATGTATATGCTTTATTTCATATTGTTATTTTGTGGATCCTGAATACTGTTTTTATGTATTATTTTTTATAGATCCCTGATGCAGACGAGTTATGCCAAAACACAGCCCGTGTCAGGTTCAGCAATTAAGTTTCACTTGATTGCCCCACACTGGATGTTCCTTTGTGCTTTCTGCTCTCTATCTCTACTATTCAGCCCATATTTATATCAAGCAGTCTTGGAACTGCACATGTAAGGAATATTCAAGAAAGAAAATAGGATAAAGAGAACAAAATATTTGCTCAACCTACTGTTTGAATTGACTAAAAAAAACAAACATACTGCCACATAATCCATTAGGGGAAGAGTGTTTGAATTTTAGAAAAGAAGACAAATCACCTCCCCCAAAGGCCGTAGCAGCTTTCAGCAGTTGTGTCAGGCCATAGGTGTGTACGCAAATGCTAATATGTATAGATATTCACTGTAAATAAAAGTGCACCTACCTTAAAAAAATTTCAGAATCTCATTAATGTCCTTGTGTTTTGCAGCCTCCTTCTCCTCTTCATGGTCTAGGAACACAAGCTACATTCCCTCAGGAGCAAATTGCTATGGATCACAGCTAATGAATAAAGCACGCAGCATGGTAGGAAAATAAAATATGCTTGGAAGAGGAAGTATAGAAGCTGTCCCCCAGATCTATTCAGGCACTTGAAGTATGTCTTTAAAAAGCTAAAGTTTTTTTTTAGGACTGCCCATATATGTTTGCAGGCCTTGTTGTAGTTCTTCATTGGATTACTCTGCAGGATGACAATAGAGGCCATGAGCCAGATCTTCTGGGAACAGTCCTTGGCATCCCTGTAGAGGAGAAGACAGAGATACAGAAAGTGGGTCAATGATGGTGTAACAGGTAGGGTTACCATACGGCTCCAGAAAAAGGAGGATGGATTGAGACATCTGGGTTTTACTTCCATTGCTTTCTATGGAAGTAAAACCCAGATGTCTCTATCTGTCCTCTTTACTTCCATTACTTTCAGTGGAGGTAAAACCAGGATTTCTCAATCCGTCCTCCGTTTTCTGGAGCCATATGGTAACCCTAATAACAGACTGGTAGACTTTATTTGGACTCCCCTGCTGCTTCTTTAGCTAATTTGGCAAAGGTCAGATTGGGGTCTGAGGAGAGGTATGTCAATGTCAATGTGAGAGATGGTCACTTCCAGAGTAGTGATAAGCCCAGATCAATTATGAGACCTATGTCATTGCATACCATCTGCATATTTAAGGAGTGAAAAGCCTTGTGGTTTTGGTATCTAATCTCCCTCTCTGAATAAAGCCTTACAGTAACCATTGCACAGAAACCTGATGGGACCTGAGCAACCTCATTTGATGCCGACGACCGGATAGAGAGAGAGAGAGAGAGAGAGATTTGACTTTTTTTTTTTTTTAGTTGAAAGACGCGGAAGTCCGACGCAGTCAGGGATCGTGAGAGTAGCCACCGCCGCGTCTTTCAAAGAACCGTAAGCCGCGTATGCGCACTTCCTATGTGTTGCTACAGCTCAAGGAAAACCGGCGCAGACATAGGAAGTGCGCATGCGCGGCTTACCATTTTATTATATTAGATACACACACACACACAGTATATTGTCTGGTTCTCCTGAGAAAAAATGCTCAGAAATTGAAAATTGCAGATTGATGTGGTCCTGAAAACATATATTTTATCCACTCATGCACTCTTATCTATTTTAATATGATCTGCAGCACTTATTTTCCCCAATCCATTGTTGTACCCCTTATTGTGCTTTTTTCTCCTTCAAAATTGTAGTTCTATCTTCTTCCCTTATTTCAGATTTGTCTATGTCTGCGCTTGTCTTAGTATTTTAATCAATTTTGTCTCCCCTTTTTTAAAATATGTACACTGCTTAGAAAATTTTATTAAGTGCTTGTATGAAATTTTAAATAAATTGTAAACTATAATTTGCTTATGCCCCCAGAGTTGTCTGAAGCTGCTTATGACCAAAGAGGTGAGAGTTGCAATGACCTTGAAGTGTACTGGCATGGCATGTCCTCTTTAAGAGAAAGCTAAGCATCATATGGTAGCACAGGTGAAAATGTTAGTGCCAAACCTCTTCCTGCATAATCATTGTTCCTTTGTCAAATTAAGGAACTTGTTCCTGGACCTGTAAACTCTGTGAAGAGAGTGTCATGTCCTTCTCTTTGTCCCTTCCACCTTCAAGACAGTTCAAATAGAAACCATTGGTTCACAGCAGCCATTTGAGAAAGCCTGTTCACCACCAGCAACATCAAAACCAGAGACAGTTGAGCACTCCCACAAGCACAGAGACAGACATGGATAAAACTAGACATACCCAGAGAGATACATATAGGAGGTGCAGGCATGTAAGGAGATAGAAATAATACTCAGACATAGAGGAGAGAGAGAAGAAGAAAGCAAGGGGAAAAGTAGAAATAGTGGAACAATAAAGCACTCTAAAATAGGAAGAACAATTTCTAATATCATGTTATCTAGGGCCATTGATATCATGAGCTGCTGGTGTACCCTGCAGTCTTTGCTGGCTTCCTGACCAGGTCCTCCTTGACCTCTACCTCGTTTTCCGCTAATGTTATTTCCTCTGGCTGGTCTGCCACTAATGACCTCCTCACCCTCTTCATTGCGGGCATTCCCCTCCTCTGATTCTTCTGAAGAATGCTTTGATGGCACTCCCTTCTGGTCTGGGATATCTTAATGTTGTAATGATGTTTGAATGGGGGATAGGTGGATAGAGGACAAGAAAGGCATGACCCCAGACACACCATAGCATAAGGTTCCCCAACTCTGTATGCGGAGGGACATGTAGGAGCAGAGAGGAGAGGCATATTTATACCTCACATGTATTTATGAGAGATTAGACACATTCAGTGCTGGTACCTGCATAGCTAAGCAGATAGATAAAGCTGCACAAAGGCAGTCCTATCTTTGTCCTGCTTAGCTATGAGGTTACCAGCATTTGCATTATTTCCAGGTCAATGGCTGACCTGATGTTCAGTGGGATTTTCATTGAATATCCATGTTAGAATCAGTTCATGGTGATCAGTGGTCTTAAAACTGTTATATAAAAACATAGGAATAGTCTTACTGGCTCAGACCAATGGTCCATCAAGCCCGTTTTCACGGTGGCCAATCCAGGTCCCTAATACCTGGCCAAAACCCAAAGAGTAGCAACATTCCATGCTACCAATCCAGGGCAAGCAGTGGTTTCCCACAAGTCTCTCTCAATAACAGACTATGGACTTTTCCTCCAGGAAATTGTCCAAACCTTTCTTAAAACCAGCTACGCTATCCGCTCTTACCACAACCTCTGGCAAGGCGTTCCAGAGCTTAACCATTCTGTGTCCCCTAGTCTTTGTAATTTTTGATGGAGTGAAAAATCTATCCATGTTGTCATAGGCTGAATATCAGAGAAATGCCCTCCCCTCCCCTGCAACCGGTAAAGCTGGTAAAGTTACCTTATGGTTTACATATGTAAAGATATATGCAGTGACAAGAAGGCAAGTAGGTTTATGTGACCTTAGTGTAGGCATATTTGGGGGTGGATTAAGCATATAGCTTATAGCATATCTTATGTATGTACTTGCACATGTACACCTACTTCCCAGAAGATGTACATGTATGCAGGTGAATTTTACACACATTTTCTGCAGCTTTTGTGAGGAAGGAGCATAGTCATGAATGCACCTGCATGGGTTCCAACCCCCTCACCCCCAGGCCATACTTTGGAATTAAGTCCATTCAGGCAGCAGCACAGGTCAATGAGATTGGAACTGATGAGAAAGTCAACATTTGCACTGCTAGAGCCCACCAATGTTAACTTTGGCCCTACCAAAATATCATTCCTGGCTATGCCACAGTTCCAAGGTTATTTTACAAACACACATAGCTAAGTTGTCTTTACAGACTATACCTAAAATAAGCACTTACTTAGGGCCTGTTTTACAAAGCTGCACGAGCGGCTGCCGCATGGCACCAGCCCCGATGCTATTTAAATCTCTATGGGCTTCGGGGCCGTTACCTTGCAGCAGTCACTAGCGCGACTTTGTAAAACAGGCCCTTAGTCTTTCTACCTAGGTGACCTGTTATTAAATTACTTTCTTAGGGTATGACCATAATAGCAATTTAGGTGCTACTAATGTAAAAATATGTGCAGTAAAAAAAGGTCACACACTTCTTATTTAAAATTTTGATTTCTAGATGTAATACTGCAAGATCATCATTAGGGGTTAATGGTGAAACTGTGATCTCCTCCTGCAACATAAAAACATAATGTTAAATAAAGGCCAAATGGCTCATCCAGTCTGCCCATCTGTAGCATCCACTATTTCCTCCTCTTCCTAAGAAATCCCATATGCCTGTTTTGGGGGGAGGGGTGTGCTGGGGGGCAGGCAGCAATCTTGGTTTGCTCGGGGGAACAGAGAGAGATAGGCAGGGGGCCAGGAAGAGAGACAGACAAGGGGCCAGGGAAAGACACAGACAGAAATAATGACAAACAGACAGGGGGCCAGAGAGACAGACAGACAGACAGCGGCCAAGGAGCGAGAAAGAAAGACAGACAGACACATCTATTCTAGCACCCGTTAATGTAACGGGCTTAAAGACTAGTAAATAAATAAATGATGAATGATAAAATAATGTAACAAAGGGTATGTGTATTTTCTGAACCACATCAGAAGACTTTTTCTAGTCCAGACCCTTTTCCAAAGCTTATGATCATGGATCCTCAGTGGCATGCGGTCAGGGTTTTCAGTGAATCCACAGCTCTACAGCCAATTTTGTGGTTTACTTTTTGCTTGATGCAGTTTGATTTGTTGAGTAGCCAGCCTACTCAAACAGTCAAACTGCATCAAGCAAAAAGTAAACAAAAAAAAATATCAAGGCTCTAATGCTGGGGGTTCTCTCAACCCCCTGAAGGCCCTGACAGTATTGATCTGAATTTGATTGGTTGAGCAGCTTCTGCCTGCTGCCTGCTCAACCAATCAAATTCAGGTCAGTGTCCACAGGACCTATGGGGGATTGGGTGAATCTCCTGAAGGCCTTGATGCACACCACTGTTTATCCTCCATGTATGTAATCTTTAACATATATTACCAATTCAATCCATAAAGTAATAATAGTAAAAGTGCTACCATTTACTACCTGCCATATTATTTCTGCCCATTATCTGTAAGATTTCAACCCGAAAAACCCCTAAAGTTCAGTGCTATGTGAGAGCTTAATAAAATAATTATTCATGTACATAAGTCCAACTTCATCTAGATAGACCAAATTCTCAAAATATTATCTGTGGCTATGGAGGTACATAAGAACATAAGCAATGCCTCTGCTGGGTCAGACCTGAGGTCCATCTTGCCCAGCAGTCCGCTCACGCGGCGGCCCAACAGGTCCAGGACCTGAGCAGTAATCCTCTATTTATACCCTTCTATTCCCTTTTCCAGCAGGAAAATGTCCAATCCTCTCTTAAATCCCAGTACTGTATTCTGCCCTATAACGTCCTCTGGAAGCGCATTCCAAGTGTCCACCACACGTTGGGTAAAGAAGAACTTCCTGGCATTTGTATTGAATCTGTCCCCTTTCAACTTTTCCGAATGGCCTCTTGTTCTTTTATTTTTTGAAAGTTTGAAGAATCTGTCCCTCTCTACTCTCTCTATGCCCCTCATGATCTTATAAGTCTCTATCATATCCCCTCTAAGTCTCCTCTTCTCCAGGGAAAAGAGACCCAGTTTCTCCAATCTCTCAGCGTATGAAAGGTTTACCATCCCTTTTATCAGACGTGTCGCTCTTCTCTGAACTCTCTCGAGTAACGCCATATCCTTCTTAAGGTATGGCGACCAAAACTGGACACAGTATTCCAGGTGTGGGCGCACCATCGTCCGATACAGCGGCAGGATAACTGCAGGTATTGCTTGTTTGTTTATTTCTCAACCGCCCTTATCAAGGGCGAGTTACATATTAACATACAAATTAAAACATTTTCATTTGTCGTACAAAAGACTTCAAGGACACACTATAACAAATTGCATACTTACATATCAAATCAAATTACATATAATATTGTAACATTGCATTGTGGGTAAATTCCTAAAAGGTCACACTGTAATAGCATGAGCAAGGGTTGGGGGTGGGGGGGGGGGGCTTTGGATACACAGCCGGGCACAGTGATACAGGCAACACAAAGCTCTTTATTAATTCAAAAGGATAAAGCCTGGTCAAGTAGTCAGTAATACAAAGATACAAACGGAAGAAAAATTAGCCACATGGTAAAACAGGGAGACAAGTCATTTTTTAAAGATATATTAGTGATAAGAAGAAGGGCAAAAGTGACATTGTGAGACTCAAAGGTGAAGGGGAGAAATACGTAGAAGCTGATAAGGATACAGATGAATTGCTTAACAAATATTTCTTTTCTGTGTTCACAGCTGAAGCACTGGGAGGAGGACTGCAGAAGACAAATGCAAATACTGATAGAGGTGTGGTAGACCCTGATCGATTTTTAGAAGTTTGTATTCATGAGGAGCTAGCTAAACTGAAGGTGGACAAAGCAAAGGGGCGAGATGGTGTACATGCGAGGGTACAGAAGAAACTTAGGGCTCCTTTTACTAAGGTGTGCTATGCTTTATAACGTGTGCTAAATATTAGCACGTTCTAAACGCTAACGCGTGCATGTTAGTCTATGGACACGTTAGCGGTTAACGCGTGCATAGATTTAGCATGCGTAAAAATCTTTGTGCACCTTAATAAAACAGGGGGTTAGGGAAGTTCTGACAGCTCCACTGGCTGACATTTTCAATGCTTCTCTAAACTTGGGAGTGGTACCAGAGGACTGGAGAAGGGTGGATGTGGTTCATCTCCACAAAAGTGAAAGTAAGAAAAAAATATGGAACTACACGCCGTTACATCTGACTTTCTGTGGTAAATAAATTAATGGAAACACTTTTAAAATAGAGAATAATGAAATTTATGGAATCCAGTGGATTACAGGATCTGAGGCAAGATGGATTCACTAGAGGTAGGTCTTGACAGAGGGTAATGGTCAATGGAGATCTCTCTGAGTAAAGGGATTTAACCAGTAGTATACCTCAAAGTCCTGTTCTTGGGGCTATTTGTTTTAACATTTTTTAAAGCAATATTACTGAAAGGCTGACTTGTAAGATTTGCTTCTTTGTGGTTGATACCAAAGCCTGCAATAGACACCCCTGATGGTGTGAATAATATGAAGAAGAACCTAGCAAAGCTTGAAGAATGGTCTGAAATTTGGCACCTAAGATTTAATGCTAAGAAATTTAAAGTCATGCATTTGGGCTGCAAAAACCTCAGGGAACAGTACAGTTTAGGGGGTGAAGAAATTTTGTGCATGAATGAGAAATGGGACTTGGGTGTAATAGTATGCAATGATCTTAAGGTAGCCAAACAGGTTGAAAAGGTTAAGGCAAAAGCTAGAAGGATGATAAGATGCATAGGGAGAGGAATGGCCAGGAGTAAAAAGGAAGTATTGATGCCCCTATATAAGACTCTGGTGAGACCTCATTTAGAATATTGTGTACAATTCTGTAGACCACAGGATGGAGTTGGTCCAGAGGAAGGCTACTAAAATGGTCAGTGGTTTTCATCATAAGTAAACAGGGACAGGCTTAAAGATCTCAATATGTATACAGTAGTATACTTTGGAAGAAAGATGGGAGAGGGGAGATATGATAAAGATGTTTAAATACAATCAGCAAAAAATTGTTATTAGCCTAGTGGTGGAGATACCCCATGAAAATACATTTATAATAGGTGGGGAAAAAGCCTCAACTTATCAACAATATACGGACGGCAATCCAATGAGTTTTTAAGCCAGTCCTGCTCTGTATCATAGGCAAAAAACTACGCATGTTTCAAAATGTAATTTTTCAAAATGGGACCAAAGCCACCACTGTGCACAGGGAGCCAGAAAAAGAACAAAACAGTTCACTTATCTTCTGACGATGGCACAAACAGCAGCACTTCTCACGTTGACAAAAGACATGGAACTGGATGTCACCAACAAAGCTCTTGTTTCGCCGAACAATGGCTGCGTCAGGGCAATCACATTCTCTCCTGCTCTGTCCACACATGGCTCAGAATGTCGCTGGAAATTATACTTCCGGGTTCATAGGGGGTCACTGTCAAAAAACTTTATTTACTGGAACAAACGATCTCACCATCAGTAGAAGGCACACCATTCTACTTTCTGATTAAGTCCATTAGGCCAGATAGTTTTCAAAAAGAAAATAGGCCGCTGTTCACTTTGATATAACAATCTTTTCACATCCTACGATAAGCTGTAAGGGGAATATGATGTAATACAAAGCACCTAAATTCCTCCGACTCCCCGATTAGGTTAGGAGCATGAGCCGCCTGGACCAATCCGGCCCAATTCCTGGATTGGCTGGCCTAACGCAGCCATTGTTCGGCAAAACAAGAGCCTTGTTGGTGACATCCAGTTCCTTGTCTTTTGTCAGCGTGAGAAGTGCTATAGCAGGAAGATCTACTCACTGCTGTTTTACCATATCGGCTATTTTTTCTACAAAGCCATGGAATAGAGGGGGATATACAAAGATGGATAGGCAAATGGCTGGAGAACAGGAAACAGAGAGTGGGCATAAATGGCAAGTTCTCCTACTGGGAGAAAGTGACTAGCGGTGTACCCCAGGGCTCGGTATTTGGGCCGATCTTATTTAATATCTATATAAATGCCCTAGAAGAAGGAACATCCAGCGAGATCATCAAGTTTGCAGACGACATAAAGCTATGCCAGGCAATCAGATCGCAAAAGGATAGCGAGGAACTCCAGAGAGATTTGGGTCAGTTAAACTAAACTAAACTAAATCTTGGGTTTATATACCGCACCATCTCCACATTTGTGGAGCTCGGCACGGTTTACAAGAATTGTAATGAGAAAGGAACTCCAAGGGAGGGATGGGTGAAGATCAGAGGGGGAGAATGTTAGCGGGCTGGGATATCAGAAGAGGAGGGAGTGTTAGGTTTTTGAGAAAAGCCAGGTTTTCAGATGTTTACGGAAGGGTTCGAGGGCACTCAGGTTCCGAAGAGGGGAGGCAAGGCTATTCCAGAGCTCGATGAATCTGAAGAGGAGGGAGGTCCCCAGTTTTCCTGGGTGGGAGATGTCTTTTAGTGAGGGGAAGGATAATTTTAGTTTTTGGGTGGGTCTGATGGTGTTGAGATTTGAGGAATTCCAGGAGAGTGGAATTAATGGAGGAAGGATGCCGTGGAGGATCTTGAAAGTTAGGCAGATGCATTTGAAGTGAACTCTGGAAATTATCGGGAGCCAATGAAGCTTGGAAAGAAGCGGTGAGACGTGATCGAATTTACTTTTTGCAAAGATAAGCTTGGCCGCGGCATTTTGAATCCGTTGGAGTTTGTGAAGGTTTTTCTTCATTAGGCTTATGAAAATAGAATTGCAGTAGTCCAATCTGGAGAGGATGATGGATTGGACAAGAATAGCAAAATGTTTTTGATGGAAACAGGATCTTACTTTCCTCAGCATGTGTAGGCTGAAGTAGCATTTTTTTACCAGGGAGTTGAGGTGGTCATTGAAAGACAATGTGGAGTCAATGATGACACCCAGGACCTTGCTGGAGAATTCAAGCTGCAGAGTGGAGCCAGAGGACAGTGGGATTGAGGCGGGTAGGTGAGCTAATTTTGGGCCGAGCCAAAGGAGTTTTGTCTTGGTTTCATTCAATTTCATTTGGACGGTGTGGGCCCAAGATTGGAGGTTCGAGATACAAGAAGATATGTTCTCTGAGAGATTGGTGAGGTTCGAGTCGGCCTCGAGAAGGACAAGGATGTCATCAGCATAGGTGTAAATTGTTTCAAGGGGGGATAGATGGAGGAGTTTTAGAGAGGTCATATAAATGTTGAAAAGGATAGGAGATGGGCGGAGAAATGGCAGATGAAGTTTAACGTGGAGAAATGCAAAGTGATGCATTTAGGCAGTAAGAATAAGGAACACGAGTATAGAATGTCAGGTGCAACTCTAGGTAAGAGCGAACAAGAAAAGGACCTGGGTGTACTGATAGATAGGACCCTGAAACCATCAGCACAATGTGCGGCGGCGGCAAAGAAAGCAAATAGAATGTTAGGCATGATAAAGAAGGGAATCACTAGTAGATCGGAGAAGGTCATAATGCTGCTTTATAGATCAACTAGCTGATGTCCCGGCGTTGCACGGGTATTTAATTATAGCAATAACACTGTAAATGGATTCAAATAAAGTTTATAATGGTGAATGAAATTATTATTTTACAGCTTTATAAAAAGTACAATAATCAAATTATAATGTGAAATATTTGACAAAATGAATACAATACAACTAACACAAAACTTGATTATAAACAACATTTTTAGTTTCACCTCCAGGAGCAAGAACATATAAATTCTTGGGTGAACCCACCCTTGAGCAAGCAACATAGAGTTGTGGGCCGCGAGACCCCCAGAACATATCACCCCAGGTAGTGAGGGATCTGCATACCAAGTTTCATTCAAATCGGTCAAGCCGTTTGTGAATTACTGTGAGAATGGCAGCTTTTTACATTTTTTCCATTGACATGAATGGGTGAAATCTGATTTTCTGTTTGTAGCTCCGCCCACGTGTGCAGGTGGGCCGCGAGACCCCCAGAACATATCACCCCAAGTAGTGAGGGAGCTGCATACCAAGTTTAGTTCAAATCGGTCAAGCCGTTTTTGAATTACTGTGAAAATGGCAGCTTTTTACATTTTTTCCATTGACATGAATGGGTGATATCTGATTTTCTGTTTGTAGCTCCACCCATGTGTGCAGGTGGGCCGCGAGACCTCCAGAACATATCACCCCAGGTAGTGAGGGATCTGCATACCAAGTTTAGTTTCCAATCGGTCAAGCCGTTTTTGAATTACTGTGAGAATGGCAGCTTTTTACATTTTTTTCCATTGACATGAATGGGTGAAATCTGATTTTCTGTTTGTAGCTCCGCCCACGTGTGCAGGTGGGCCGCGAGACCCCCAGAACATATCATCCCAGGTAGTGAGGGATCTGCATACCAAGTTTCGTTCAAATCGGTCAAGCCGTTTTTGCGTGATCACGGCACATACACACATACACACACACATACACACATACATACCTCCGATTTTATATATATAGATGGTGAGACCCCACTTGGAATACTGTGTCCAACATTGGTCTCCCAATCTAAAGAAGGATATAAAACTGCTGGAGAGGGTGCAAAGACGAGCAACAAAACTAGTAAAAGGTATGGAGAAAATGGAATACGAGGATCGACTTAAGAGACTGGGATTGTTCTCCCTTGAGAAAAGGAGACTACAAGGGGATATGATCGAGACCTTCAAAATACTGAAAGGAATCGATAAAATAGAGCAGAAAAAACTATTTACATTGTCCAATTTGACACGAATAAGAGGACACGAAATGAAGGTAAGGGGGGACAAGTTCAGGACTAATATCAGGAAGTTCTGCTTCACTCAGAGAGTGGTTGACACCTGGAATGCTCTCCCAGAGGAGATTATTGCAGAATCAACCATCCAAGGATTCAAAAGCAAACTAGATGCATATCTCCTTACGAGAGGCATAGAAGAATATGGGTGACTAAAAATTACACATCTCCTTACGAGAGGCATAGAAGGATATGGGTGACTAAAAATTATGCCAGGTGTACACCTGACAGGGCCTCCGCATGTGCGGATCACCGGCTTGATGGACCGAAGGTCTGATCCGGGGATGGCGCTTCTTATGTTCTTCCTTTTATATCTTTGCATTACTGATTACTTGACCAGGCTTTATCCTTTTGAATTATTAAAGAGCTTTGTGTTGCCTGTATCACTGTGCCCGGCTGTGTATCCAAAGCCCTCCCCCCCTCCCAACCCTTGCTCAAGCTATTACAGAGTGACCTTTTAGGAATTTACCCACAATACAATGTTACAATATTATATATAATTTGATATGATATGTAAGTATGCAATTTGTTATAGTGTGTCCTTGAATTCTTTTGTACGACAAATGGATAAGGGCGTGTGAAATAAACAAACAAGCAATACCTTATGTACATGAATAATTATTTTATTAAGCTCTCACATAGCACTGAACTTTAGGTTTTTTTGGGGTTGAAATCTTGCAGATAATGGGCATAAATAATATGGCAGGTGGTGAATGATAGCACTTTTACTATTATTACTTTATGGATTGAATTGGTAATATATGTTAAAGATTCCATACATGGAGGATAAACAATGGTGTGCATCAAGGCCTTCAGGAGATTCCCCCAATCCCCCATAGGTCCTGTGGACACTGACCTGAATTTGATTGGTTGAGCAGGCAGCAGGCAGAAGCTGCTCAACCAATCAAATTCAGATCAATACTGTCAGGGCCTTCAGGGGGTTGAGAGAATCCCCAGCACTAGAGCCTTGATATTTTTTTTGTTTACTTTTTGCTTGATGCAGTTTGACTGGTTGAGTAGGCTGCCTACTCAACAAATCAAACTGCATCAAGCAAAAAGTAAACCACAAAGTTGGCTGTAGAGCTGGGTATTCACTGAATCCCCTGAAAACCCTGACCACATGCCACTGAGGATACATGATCATAAGCTTTGGAAAAGGGTCTGGACTAGAACAAGTCTTCTGATGTGGTTCAGAATATACACATACCCTTTGTGATATTATTTTATCATTCATCATATATAACATACCCTTTGTGATATTATTTTATCATTCATCATTTATTTATTTACTAGTCTTTAAGCCCGTTACATTAACGGGTGCTAGAATAGATGTGTCTGTCTGCCTTTCTGTCTCCTTAGCCACTGTCTGTCTGTCTTTCTTTCTCGCTCCTTTGCCGCTGTATGTCTGTCTCTCTCCCTGGCCCCCTGCCTATCTTTCTCTGGCCCCCCGAGCAAACCAAGATTGCTGCCTGCCCCCAGCACACTCTTCCCCCAAAAGCAGCCCCTTTTCCCTCTCCCCCTCTACTTACCTGTGCAGCAGTACCAGCCGGATGCCTCGCAGCACCTCGAAGGACACCCTCCTGCTGTTGCTCTCACCGCCGCATGTGCCGCAAGCCACAAATGGAACACAGCACAGAAGCACAAATCATGGCGGCAGGGATCACACCGTTTTAACTGCACATACGCGGGTAAGGGTTTTATTATAGAGGATTTATCTTTATATGCTCATTTTTATCCACATTCACCTATCACTTTTTAGTTTTGGTTTTGATTCTTATATGATGTAGGAATCATAATTGTTTTCAGCTTTTCTTGGTTTTATTTTCTTGGTTATGTGAAAGCTTTGGTATTACCTTTAATTGCTCTCTTTGACATACTTTCTGCTATGAGCTCAATATTCCAGGAATATCATTTTTCTCTAACTACTTTAAAATCTTTTTCCTAGATAGATCACTATAATAGTTTCCTCTCTGGTCTTCCTGCTGCCTTACTTCATCTTTTTCACCTCTCTCAAAACTTCACTGCTGCCATTTTCCTGTGAGGTTATCCCTCTAGTCCTTTTTCTGCCCTGACGGATTTTAAGAAAGATCTAAGTTGAAACATGTGATATTCACCTTCAAATATATTCATGGTATTGCCTTAACAATATCTCCTGTTTTCTATTTCACTATCACCCTTCAGAAGCAATTTCATCCATATTTTATTTTCACTTCTATACCCATATACTAAGCAAAATACTTCTTGTGTTAAGACATCGCCTATTGGCAATTTCCTAAAAGAATATGCGACAATTACAACTGGTGCAAAATGCAGCGGTCAAACTGATTTTCGTGCTGAAGAAGTTCGATCATGTAACACCTTACTACTGACTGCTGCATTGACTGCTGCTGGAGGCACGTGTGAAGTTTAAGTTTGATTGTTTTTGCTTTAAGGTACTATTCGGTCTAGCCCCTAAATATATAACTGATCTTTTCCCTTTCTCAACCAACAGACATAAGAGAAGCTCACACTTGAACGTTGTCTCCCCTTCAGTTAGAGGATGTAAACTTAAAAGACATCATCAACATCTTTTCTCACATCAGGCAGCATTATGGGGTAAAGATCTAGAAGAATTGCTTACGCCTACTTAAGAACATAAAGAACATAAGCATCGCCTCTGCCGAGTCAGACTATAGGTCCATCGTGCTCAGCAATCCGCACTCGCGGCGGCCCCCCAGGTCCGTGA